>NW_021145757.1:18530-56085 GCF_002837175.3 Physeter macrocephalus | reverse complement strand
TCGGTCTCAATAGTGAAACCACATTTTGAGTGAGGGTGTTCACAATAATTGGTTTTGTGAGCAGGATGTCTGGATGATGACTGCTACCACTGAGATCTTTCTTTTCTTGTTTTAGCTTTCAGCATGGCAATATGCACTTTGAGCCGCTGCTTTCTGGCTAGTGAGCTCTTTGAGTTGTGTTGCTGCCTGCTGTCAAGCTTGCACTTGAGCTGTACTGCTTTGTGCCACATTTATTGAGTTCTACCAAGGCCTCTGTTATAGACTTAACTGATCTATGTCAGAAGTTTCAATCATTGTCATTTGGAGACAGTTATGGGATTGGAGCCCTCCTTAAAGTGTCATGTGTCCTGGCTCAGACCTATCTGTGTGTCTCATATTGAATTGTGTTTCTTGATGCCTCCATAAATGATGACCAACGCCAAGCTCAAGGGAATGACTGTTACCCTGTGAAGACTGATGTGTGTCTTAAGCAGGTGTTGGTCCCCATTCTATGAAGTGCTCAGGGGAAAGACTACAACCTGTGCAATATATGGTCCTATCAGGTGATCACTCATTGGGAGGAAAAGCAGTCACTCTGTAGCATACTGAGGCCACACTCTGTTTTTTTTTTTTTTTTTTTTTTTTTGCGGTATGCGGGCCTCTCACTGTTGTGGCCTCTCCCGTCGCGGAGCACAGGCTCCGGACGCGCAGGCTCAGAGGCCATGGCTTACGGGCCCAGCCGCTCCGTGGCATGTGGGATCTTCCCGCAACGGGGCACGAACCCGTGTCCCCTGCATCGGCAGGCGGACTCTCAACCACTGCGCCTCCAGGGAAGCCCGAGGCCACACTCTTAAAGGTAGACAGTGTATGAGAACCCTACAAAATGCTTTTCTGCTGCTGCTGCCTATGCCTCTGTTGCCAAAAAAAGATCCTCTTCTTCAGGGTTATAGGGGAAGACACATAGGGCACCCTTGTGGCACAACTAAGGAGTTAATTCAACTGTTTCTGTGGGGGAGGCCTTAAACCCTGATGATACTGATTTGAGGCCTCCTGGAGGAAGAAATTTATAGACATGAGCAGGGTAGCAAGAATTCCTCTCTCATAAGTAATTCTAGTAACCTAGAAAAGAGAGGGGGCATGGGAGAGGGATGGAGGGAGGAAGAAGAAATAGAGAGAGAGAACCAGAGTGAGGAAGCAAGAAAAGAAAGAAACCTGGAAACAGGGGGAGGAAACAGAAAAAACTTACACACAATTCGATGCAATTGAAAATCCAAAATTTACTGAAAGAAGTTATACATAAAAAATATATATAAAGGGGTGTGGATTGGCTTTGCACCTCTACTGCATAGGTTCTGAATTAACTTTAATGTCTGCTGAAATACACCAATTGATAAATCTTCATGGCCTTAATCCATACTGGAGCTCATATTATACTGCGGGTCTCACTAAATTTAAACAAGGTACCCCCTGTAACCTTGAGGAAGTTATTGAACACAAAAGAGAGAACAAACAAGTATGCCTCACCTTAATTATCAGAACTACTGACTTGCCTAAATTTCACATGATCACACTATTCATTGCCCACCCCCACCCAGTATATCTCACAGTGGTCATGGACACTCTGATCCAGTGAGTAACAAAACTAAAATTACATTAAATCCTTGACACTAACAAATTGGCTTGTCACAATGGGACTCCATCGACCTTCCCCCAGTTAAAATTGTTAATACGTCCCAATGTAAATGAAAACAGGGCCTTCAAAGGTCAAACCCATTAAAGGGAATATATTTAGAGAAGGGGTGATTATGCCCGCTGTTTCTCCATTCAACACCTCAATATGGCCTACTTTTAAACTTGGAAAGAATAAAGGTGCCTGGCAGTGGATTACCACAACCCTAATGCCATGGTCACTCCCGTTAAGGCTCACTACCCAATATTACTGAAATCGCAGACTCTGTTCAATCAGCAGCTGGTAAATATTTGGCTCTTGTGGATTTGGCTAATAATCTGTTCAGTGCCCATTGCAACAGCCTCTCCATCACAGTTTGCTTTCACCTCGGAAAGGGCACCATCCACCTCTACCCAGACGCTGGTGAGGTACCTCAACAGCCCTGCCATCACACACAGTCTTTGCAGGCAAGATCTTAAATGCATCTGACTTTCCCCAGGAGCATAGGTATGGTATTGCATTGATAAATCCCCCTTCGAAAAGATTCATTAAACATACCCATTCAGGATCAACAAAGAAGTTCAGAAAAAGAGGATGGGCCATTATCTAACACGGAGTGCAAGTTCCGGTCACCTCCATTAAATTCTTGAAATTATTTGCTAATCCGAGGGCTACTTCATCCCTGACGCTGTTAAGAAACTATAAGCTATTGACACTCTCAGCACCCACATTATTAGAACGGGCTCAATATCTCTTAGGCCTTTGTGGAGTTTCAAGGCAACATATTCCTTATTTACAAATTTGACTTAAGCGCATTATGTCGTTACTTGCAAGTTGGCCCACCTTCATTGGGGCCCCCCTCCAACAAACAGCTCTATAATCTGTCCAAACTGTGAAACAAAGAACCCTCCCCTTCATGCCCTCCAGAGACTCCCTCGTTCTAGAGGATTTAGCATCCACCTCTCATGCCTCCTGGAGTCTCTAGACCATCCACGAGGACCACTTTCCCTCCAAGGCCATTCTGTCTCCCTGTGAATCATCAAAGGAACAAATCACACCTGGACAGATGGACCCGCAGGGGTTCTCTAGGTTGGTTGTAGATCTTGAAAAAACAATTCTTCCCAACAGCTTATATTATAAAAGCATTTTATTGAACACACTCTGGAGATAGACCAGATGGGATTGCGGTAGGGACCCTGTTTTGATGGTTTCGATACTGGAAAATATGGGATTCTTCTGTCACCGAGGACCAAGCTGTAGAGACCCAAAGGCTAATTGCAAGCAGAGCATAGGATCAGGACACAGCAGGCTAGAGACTGGGGGTTGGGCCTTTCAGGAACCAAAGAATGTGGGTCTGCGATAGACTTGGTCGACTAGACTTCAGAAAAAGAGAAAACTTGGCTTGGGCCACCACCTAGAAGAGGCTGTTGCCATGGCCGGCTTCTGCACTTGGGAGACAGTGACCTGCTGCAGGCTCTTAGCTCTTGAAGCTCTTCCGGGAGGAGGAGGTGGTGGAGACATACTTGATGCTGGAGCCGCTGCCCCCGCCACTGCCAAAGCCCAGGTTTCGGCCACTGCTCTCACTGAAGCTGGAGCCCCCCATGCTGAGCCCACTGCCTGAGCCGATGACCCCGCCTCTGCTGGAGTAGAAGTTGCTGCCGCCTCCAAAGCCACTGCCCATACCTACGCCAAGGCCGCCGCCAAGGCCGCTGCCACTGCCGTAGCCAGAGGAGATGGTGTTGGTGACATAAGCTGTGGAGAAAGGAGGGAGAACCTGGTGAGACCAGTCTGCCAGATTAGAGCCCAGGCATCTAATTTATTTGATCCTGCTGGTGTTGGCACTGTACTTGGCCCCTTTTACAGAGTAGCAGATGAGGCCCAGAAGAGCTAAGTCATTTAGTGAAGATCCCTAACAGAAAGCTGGTGAACACAGTAGGCAAGGGACAGTGCTAAGACATCGGGGGTTGGGGGTCAGGGCAAGGCAGGGGAACAGGGTCCAAGACAGGTAAGATACAGGGCCTGCTCTTTAGGAGATAAGAAATGAGCCCTGTTGCTTCCTGTCTCAACCTGTGTTCTTTCCCCTCCACCACCTGCTTCTCACTAAGTGTGTTAAATAACCATTTGGGGGATGGGAGTGTCTGGTATCTAGAAATAGCAGGATTCTGAGTTGGCACCAAGTACCCCATATTGTCATCATTGTTAATGTCTGTTCAAAGTTACTTACAGATGTTGACTGGTCCAACTCCTTCTCCACTCAGTCTGAAAGGGGAAAAATTGAAATAAGAGTTAAAAACTCCCCCCAAAGACAGCATTAGTCTGTGTGGATAACTCCCATAGTCATGGTTAGAACTTGTTTTCTGAGCAAGGAGACTGCATGCCTGAAAAACTGCTTAACTTAGAGAAAGAGACAGTTCTCTGGAGGGACTTCCCAAGGAAGAGGTCTTGATCTAGAAACAGGTTATCAAAGGAAGCTTATAATTCACACTGTCCTCTACCCATTATATGGAAAACGTGAGGAAGAGGCTGTGGGAACTGTGAATATGTAGGAAGCAGTTTTTGCCTTGTAGGAGCTTACATCCTGTGAGAAGACTTGGCCTGGACAGAAATACTTCAGACAGGACGTACGCGGTGGGCAGGCTCAGAAGATTGAAGAAAACCCAGTAGTTTGAGACTCCAAAGGCAGGTGAGTTTAACTCAGCTGGAGTAATCATGAAAGGCTTCCTGAAGGAAGAAGCACTTGAAGAATGGGGAAGACATTTGCTGGGTTTCTTGGTTGTTTGAAGGAGAGGCAGCATTCAAGAATACTGGTGGTGGGGACAGGGTCAGAAAGTGAGTTGAGGTCACATTGTGTAGGTCAGCTGTATGCCCAGGTGTCAGATTGGATTGGATTGGATCATCGGATTAATGATGGATAAGTATCATGCACAAGATAGTGGCCACCTGTGTGTGTGTTTGACACCCTGCCGTGAAGAAGAGGCTCCACTTTATCAAATGTGAGGCCATCGTGGCGCGTGATGTCGGCCGTGTCACGCACCTGCACTCCTCGCCCTCCAGCAGCTTCCTGTAGGTGGCGATCTCCACGTCCAGAGACAGCTTGGTGTTCATGAGCTCCTGGTAGTCCTTCAGTAGCCGCGCCATGTCCTGCTTGGCCTTCTGCAGGGCCTCCTCCAGCCCGGCCAGCTTGCTCTTGGCGTCCTTGAGGGCCAGCTCTCCACGCTGCTCAGCATCGGCGATGGCGGATTGCAGGCTGGTGCACTAGAGGGGAAGGAAGGAAGAGTGGGGACACTTTAGAGGCTGAGCTGGGCCTGAAGTGTCTCTCTCTGAGATTCCAGAGAGAAGCCAGCACATTTGTCCTGGTCATTGTGGATGGTGGAATATTGAAATGCTGGTACTTGCTCCAGCTCTGTGTGTGTATGTGTGTGTATACTTAGAAAACGTAAAACAAAACAAAATAGGTCTCCCTTTCAAAGCTCAGGCCCCTTCTCTGCCTTCTTTCCCTACCTGCTTCTTGACGTTGTCGATATCGGATCTCATCCTCTGGATCATCCTGTTCATCTCGGAGATCTCCTGCTTGGTGTTGCGGAGATCATCGCCGTGCCGGCCCGCAGTCTGCTGCAGCTCCTCATACTGATGCCACCAGAAAAGAGGAAAGAGTCCATTTATATGAGGATGGAAACACTTTCCCAGGTTCACAGGTGGGAGATACCAAGAGGCAGCAAGTGGTGTAGTTACTGGGTGCCCAGGGCTGGTCTTCAATAATTTGCTCTTTTTGCCTTTGCTTTTCTAGAGACACTGGTGTGAAACTCAGTGAGATTCTCTTTAATGTTCTTGAATATATGTGGCAGATGCATGCATGACTGTTCCCATAACTCCTCCCAGTAGGCCTCAGCCAGTCTCAGGAGCCACATCCTTAGCATTTGGTCATGGCCTGGAATCCTAGACACGCGTCCGTCCCTCTCTCAGGACACACTTGCACATTCGCCACAGCACCCACCTTGGTCTGGTACCAGGACTCGGCTTCTGTGCGGCTGCGGTTGGCGATCTCCTCGTACTGGGCCTTGACCTCGGCGATGATGCTGTCCAGGTCCAGGCAGCGGTTGTTGTCCATGGACAGGACCACAGACGTGTCTGAGATGTGCGTCTGTATCTGGCACAGCTCCTGCAGGGAGATTTCAAGTCAGTCATGTGAGTCCGTGTTATTTAATATCAGGTCCATTCAAATCTTCTACTCGTTGTACTATGTCGACTTGAGAAAAATAAGAATAACCACCTACGTAAAAAACTTAGGTCAGTTAATAAATAGTCCAAATCACTACTAAATCTATTTTTTTTTAATTTAACAACTCTGAACATCAAGAAACCCCTACCGTGTAACCTCTCAGACTTGAATCTTCTTAGGTCATAACTTATTTTAAACAAAATTGAGTTATGTGTAGTGAGGTGGATGGACCTAGAGACTGTCATACAGAGTGAAGCAAGTGAGAAAAAGAAAAACAAATACCGTATGCCAACACATATGTATGGAATCTAAAAAAAAAAAAATGGTTCTGAAGAACGTAGGGGCAGGACAGGAATAAAGACGCAGACGTAGAGAATGGACTTGAGGACCCGGGGAGGGGGAAGGGTAAGCTGGGACAAAGTGAGAGAGTGGCATGGACATATATACACTACCAAATGTAAAATAGATAGCTAGTGGGAAGCAGCCGCATGGCACAGGGAGATCAGCTCGGTGCTTTGTGTCCACCTAGAGGGGAGGGATAGGGAGGGAGGGAGGGAGAGGCAAGAGGGATGGGATATGGGGATATATGTATACTTATAGCTGATTCACTTCGTTATACAGCAGCAACTAACTCAACAATGTAAAGCAATTATACTCCAATAAAGATGTTTAAAAAAAAGAAAGAAAAAAAAGAATCTAGTTGTGTGGTCTGCCATGCCGGGAGTAAACAAAGACGGGATGATACTCCAGAAACAGGAGGTGGCTGGGAAAGGTATACCTGGGGCTCTAATAACTCATTCTAAATCTCACTCTGCGAAATGATTACCGAAGAGGTCTTTTGCTTTAAATTTGACTTAAAAAAAAAAAGAATTGGCTTTATTAAGTAATGTGAATAGTACTAAAGGAGTAGGAAAGACAAAAATGTGCCCATAGCTTAGGAACCACTGAAAGTCACTTAACCCTGGAGACCCTAATCCCTGGTGGTGTCCCCGTGACCATCTCTCTGGGTCCCAAATAGGGGGCATTTCTTACCGCCTCAAAGAACATCTTCAAGAAGTTGATCTCGTCCATCAGTGCATCGACCTTGGCCTCCAGCTCCACCTTGTTCATGTAGGCGGCGTCCACATCCTAGAGAAACAGGGACGGTTGGCACTGCACCCCATTTCCGCCCTGACTTAAATGAACAACACCTTAAGTGAGCATAACCACAGGCAAGAGGTTCTCTGCTACCCACATACCTTCTTCAGCATCACAAACTCATTCTCGGCAGTGGTACGCTTGTTGATTTCATCTTCATACCTGGTGGTAAAAAGGATGAGAAGCGCTTATCAGAGGATGAGGCCTGGGGTCTGTACTGCATAAAGTCAACTGTGAGCCTGCTTTCCCACCAAAAGGGGCTTCTCACATCATACAGGCAGAGAGAGAGGGACACTGGGAGTGTGAGCCTTTGGGCGAGGTCCTTACCCATGAGGGTACTGTTTTCTCAAAAATTGTCTAGCAGATAACTATTCTTTTATTGCTATAATTCAGTTGCTTCAAGAACATTCCTGTAGAAAAGCTGTGCTGTTTCTCCCCAACTCCACATCTAGTCAACTTCTCTAATGTTTTTTTTTTTTTTTTCAGCTTTCATAGCCTTTGTAAAAAAACAAAAAATTAGCAACCCAGCTGCCGGTTCATAAGGACTAAAGAAATGCTTTGAGCCACCAAACTAGGTTACGTCATCAGTTCCTGCTTTGGGGGGAATCCATCACAAAGCCAATGCTGTGTACTTTGAGTGTATTGGGGAGAAAAGCCCCATAAAGCAAGGATTACATGACTGCTTTTTCCACCAGGTGGTACCAAGGGAGCTGAGTTTGTTACTCTGGCTGGAGGTTAAGTGCCTTGCAGAGAGACTGAGCTTGCAGCTAGAACTATCTCGACACCGACCTGGATTTTTTCCAGTACTTTAGGTGTCCATGGAAGGTATATGTTTTCACCCCTTGGGAAAGGCATAAGCAGTAGTCTGGTTATAAAGTACATCTGGTGCCAAGACGCGCCCCTGTCTCCACTGCACCCCAACTCACTTGTTCTTGAAGTCCTCCACCAGGTCCTGCATGTTCCTGAGCTCTGAGTCCAGGCGGCCTCTCTCCCCCAGGATGCCATCCAGCTGTCTCCTGAGATTGTTGGTGTACTGCTCGAACAAAGGCTCCAGGTTCTGCTTCACGATCTTGGTGCCCTGCTCCTGCAGCAGCGCCCACTTGGTTTCCAGAACCTTGTTCTGCTGCTCCAGGAACCGCACCTGGAGGGGACAGAGTTCGAAGATGGACAAACTTGGATTTCATGTTTCAGTGATCAGTTTCCCAGTTTTCCTCCCATCTCATTCTGTCCCCCTAAACCTTCCCATGATGGGCAGTGCTTGGACCTGGGCCCCAGAGGGCAGGTCCAGAGTGAAGCGTCTAAACTCACTCTTCTAGGGGAGACAGGACACTTCTCCAGGGCACAGATAGCACTGGGCACGGCTGGGCAGGGAGTGGCCTGGTGCAGGGGTGGCTGCAAAAGCACTCGGGCTACTGCCCAATGAGCTCATCCACATTTCTGTGCAATCAGCCCTGTTACCCGGAGCACAGAATATATCTCTGCCCAACAGTAAGCAAGGATCCCTTGTGCAGTTATTGTCTCTGAAGGGGAAGAATTAAGACCTTCTCTTCCAAGCTGCCAGTCTAGTTAAGAAAGCAGGCCACAAATCCAGGACACAGAAACAAAGAGAAAAACGTAACTGCAAACTATGAAGATATTTGCACAAAGTCAGGAAATTGCCCCTCTTTCCACTTTCTTTGGCACTTATTCCACACTCATAGTGGTTTTTCACAAAGAATCATGTCTCACCTTGTCGATGAAGGAGGCAAACCTGTTATTGAGGGTCTTGATCTGCTCCCGCTCCTCGGTCTTGACCCGCTGGATGGTGGGGTCGATTTGCAGGTTGAGGGGAGTCAGGAGACTCTGGTTGATGGTGACCTCTTGGATGCCTCCAGGGGGGCAGACGGGGAAGCAAGAGCCCGAATAGCCCCCACCAAAGCCAGCTCCACCACTGAGCCCAAAGCCACCAGCTCCACTGCCGAAAACATATCCACTCCCGGCTCCACCTCCAGAGCCATAGCTGCCTCCAACACCGGTGGCACAAACTCGGTTCCTGAAGCCACCGCCGCCACTGCTGATGGAGATCCTCTTGGAGCCCCCCAGGTTGTAGAGGCTCCGGCTTCCATAGCCACCCACGCCGCCAGCACCCCCAAGGCTGACCCTGCCAAGGCCGCCACCTCCACCCCCGGACCGGGACACGGAGGTGAAACTGGTGCGGGAGACAGACGGGGTGATGGCAGAGGCGGTGCTGAAGCTATGGCCGCCCCTGCTCCGGAAGGACACACTCGAATGGCGAGACATGATGGCTTGTTCCTGGTGGGGCAAGAGTAGTGGGCACTAGCGGCCAGGAGGTGCTGGAGAGAAAGGACAGAGCAGGACAGGACGCAGAAGGCGGCTCTGTTAGCCAGGAGCGGCAAGCCACCCTTTTATCCTCTAGACCTGGGCTGGGCGGGAGAGTTGTCGAGCTGTGAATGATTAAGTGGGCTGGGCATGCCTGAGGGGCAGCTGTGAGCTCACCGGCACACCTGCACAGTGGTGTGGGGTGCAAACGCTTTCTTCCTGGCAGGCTCTGCTCAGGTAGGGATAAACTTGCCTTGCAGCCCAGATGTCTTGGCAGCAAACCTCTCTTCACCGTGGGAGCCCAGGGCTGTGAGTAGCCCAAAGAAGCAAGGGGGCATTTGGCCAACGTCCTGAAGGATCCTTCCAGGACCAGGGATGTTGTCAAGCATCCCAGCATGGTGTACACTGTCCATGAACAGGAGGCTAGGGGGGCAGAGCGAGTCCCCCACTGGCAGTGGACTGCTTTGCTTACTCCCTTAAGGAGAGGTTGTTTCAGGGATTTCAGCCCTTGGAAAGCCAAGTGTGGCCTGATATCTCAGCTCTGTGCCAGAGGGGGAAATAGACTTCGGTCCTCTACTGCAAAATTTCCTTTCCTGGAGGAGGAACAGTTATCCCAGAGCCCAGTAGGCAGATTCTCCTGCAAGGTTCGGGCCAGAAAGACTCCCCAAGCCCCAAGCTCCAGAAACAGAGTGTGTGGGAGACCCCCAGCCCCCGGTCTATCCCACTTTGTTCTCTGCACAGGCAGACCCATCCCTCCACAGTGCCTCCTAATTCAGCCTTTTCTGTGGCATTAAAATTTCCCCTTGCTCTTTGACCTGGCCAGGACCCTGTGGGGCTAAGTAAACCCAGGTGTCCCATGCAATCAATAGCCCCCCCACCCGAAGTCCTGAGACTCCGCCTGGCAGTCACGTCTCTTTTCAGGGGGAGCTGCTCTGCCAGCTCCCCAGCACCCCAGGTGTGTTCCAGCAAGCCCTCAGTGATTCCACTAGGGAAGAAATGAGTCATCGTATCTGTTGATACAGGCTGAAGTCCACCACAAACATATACCTGCAGGAGCTTCTAGTCTCTTTAGGAACATGTTGAGAGTTGGCTGGCCTGTTAAACCAGTGAACCGCCCTGTTCCAAGCAGGGAATTGCTGGGCTTTCTCTGAACTCCAGCCCAAACCCTCCTTCAGGGCCTGGAGAATGGAAAAGGAATTCTAAATCTATGGATCGTCCTGCCAGAGAGACTAGAAGGGGCAGGTTTGGGCGACCAGACAGCTGGCCTAACAATCTGCTGAAGTTGTTTTAGAAAGCACCCATGTCCCACCTCCCAGGAAGACCCCTCTGCAAAGCTTGTCCGGATGGGCTATGGTACCCAGACTGAGGACAAGGGGTCGGGTTGGGTTTTACAAGTGTCTGTCTTAGATCACAGCCCGTCTTTTTGGCTGCAGACCTGAGCGGGCTCACATCTCTTCCTCCCCAGAACAGAAGCAGGGCTCTCAGGCAGTGCCTCGGCCATTAAGAGCTGTGGGCCGGGCCGGGCGGCGGGGGGGCCTGGGCTGGGGCTGGAGGAAGAGGTAGGGTGAGGGTGGGTTTGAAGCCTCAAGGCTAAGGAGGTACGTTCTCAAGGGTGAAGGAGTGAGGACCCAGCCGTGGCTTAGGAATCTCTAGTCAGGGCCTGCAGCTGGCCACAGGGCAGCCCTGGCTGTGGAAAAATGACTCGGAGCCGCTGGGGATCAGCCAAGAGGCGATTGCTCATCAGAGGCTGTGATGGGAAAGCAGCGGATAGGTAAATCCAGACAGACAGGTCAATGGCCAGAGCTGGCCTTACGGGTCTTGGGCAATGAGGTTTGGTTGCGTCCCTCCCTGAAGGCTTCCTGAGATACTCAAAGATGCATTTTACTGAGCTTGTCAATTTCACACTTTCTTGCCTCTCAGGGAACAGCCGTGAGTGACTTGGGGGCCCTGAGACATATGGGTAGGCTCTCAGCCCCTGACAGAACAGATCTGGGGACTCCTAGCACGAGTCCTCTCTCTCCAATGGAAGGTCACTGTCAAGGTATGTCCCCCCCGCTGCCCGCCCCACCCCCACAACACACACACATCCTGGGTCTAGTCTCCACTGCCCTTGGGAAGCCCCACCCTCCTAAGACACCAGAACATTTGCTTCTCCCCATTCCTCCTCCTCCCAGGAAGGAGCAGGGCTCGATGGAACAGGAATGCGTTCTGGCCAGCCTGAGAATGGCTGGAGTGTGCTAAGCTCAGATTCAGACGCCAGGGACAAGTCACTTGCCTGGGAGTGTTTGGATGCCTCACTGGGGGAAAAGCATCTCTCTCTGTGGGAACTCTCCCCCAGGCGGGCAGGACAGCCCCTCCCACAATGCCAGACCCGGATGGCATCAAATAGTGGCGATGCTCCCCCGGGGAACCAGGCCCCAGCACCACTACAGTGTGGGAGAGTCTCACCCCAGCCTGGAATTTCACCGTGGCAGGAAGAGAGAGACTACACAGAGCTTGCCGAGCTTTTCTGCCAGGCATTCTCACAGAGAGAGTTACCAAAGCTTGGCAGGACGTGTGAATTAGCTTCTCCAGGCATCGTTTTCCTCATCAGCAAGAGGCAAGTACAGGACTGAAGGAGCTGCAGTGGCTGTCCCTGCTGGTCACCGTGTCAGAGGGGGACAGGGGCAACTGCCTCGTCCTCCCTCATAAGGTGTGCGAACGTAGAACGTGGGCAGCATTTGTCCACAGGGCCGCACCTCACAGACCAGGCAGGGAGTGGGATTGGTCCAGGTGACCGTGGGACAAGGATTGGGCAAATCCTGTGATCCCAGCCTAGAGCTCCCTCCATGGATCCCCCAGCTCTATCTGTGTGCCTTTCATAGAAGACGATGGAATGGACATATTTAAAGGGAGATGGTTTGGCACATGTCCTCTAGGTTTCCCCAGACAGTAGACTCCCCCAGGTTAGGGAGCACACCTGGCTTGCCTTGCCGCACCCTCAGCCCAGCCGCGCACACTGATGGGGCTCAGCAAACAGTTTCGAATTGAACTGACAGAATAAGGTCATCTCCCTTCCCTAGGTCTTTGTGGGAGGCCCTCCCCCGCCCCATGCCAAGACCCAGGGTCCTGTCCACCTGCTGCTTGTTCCTGGCTTCCCGTCCAGAGAGCAGATCTCTTGTCCCCTTTAGCCTGGGCACCCTCTGAGGACAGAGTTCATGACTCTTCATCCCTTGGACTTCCCTTCAATTCCTCTCCCCCAGCCCTCAGCCCCAGCAGCCACGTCCCCCTCCAGGAGGGAAAGAAAGCTGCAGCATCCTTGTCTTTGCGGACCTTCTATCCCATGCTTGTTCCGCACAGACGGTGGGGAGGAACAGTTGGGGCGTGAGTCACCTATTCATTGCGGGATGGTTGGCTTCCTCATCTGGGAGCATGGAGCCAGATCCAGCAGAAAGGGGAAGGACGGCCAGAGCCCAGAGCCAGCCCTCGCAACTCCTCACAAAGCCCTAGCCTCAGGGAGGAATTGAGGGAAGAATTCTCCTGCCTCCACCCAAAGCCAGAGGGAACTCTGGGTCCCAGCTTTGATCTCAGATTCTGGATTCTCGGAACTGCAGGGGCAGAGAGGAGTTGGGCCCCTTTGCGGACGGGAGAGCAGGATCCACCACCCCTCCTTCATGTGGCCTCATCTGGCAGAGGCTGCCTTGTCGATGCAAGTAGCACCCTGCCTCTCTAGGACTCTCACGTCTGAGAAGAGGCCTGGGTAGAAAGGCACATGTCCACAAGTAAAGGAACCACTATGTCTTGGCTTTGGAGTGGCTTTGGAGGGGTCCCCTGCTGCCATTATTTGGGTCATGGTGACAGGGGGCCTTTGGAGTTGACTGCTCTTGTGCAAGGGCTTCACACAGATTGTGGGTCCCAGCAGAGGTACAAAAGCCCGTGCCCCCCACCCCCCGCCCCACCCCAGGCCATGTCTTGGTCCTAATCCAGCCCTTGAATTGCTGGGATCCCAGACACAAAGCCCAGCTTTCAACGCAGCTTCCCCTGCTGGTGCTGGGAGACGCAGCAGGAAAGGGGTCTGGGCTCGTTGGAGGAGGCCGTGGGAGCTGGAATGGTCATTTCAAGCTGGCTGGGCTTGACTGGAAGGGTGAGGCCAACATGTAGGGGGCTGTGGGGAGCAGCCTTGGCCCCCACCCCTCAGACTGAGCTGGCAGTTGGCACTGGTGGGGCGAGAACCACAGAGCAGAGCTCTCAGCCTCCCTCCAACAGGTCCCTGCAAGTCTGGGGAATGTTCTTCCCTCATCAGAAAGGTATTTTGCCAAAGGCACAGCAAAGTCTTTGAAAGTCTCCCTCGGTTGATTGAAACTATGGACTGCATATCAACAAATACTTTAATTAGTCAGAGGGACTAAAAACAGGGACATACAGCAAAAACCTCTGTGCTTTGCTTTCTCACGGAGGGTGGTTTTATTTTTTTATTTTATTTATTTTATTATTATTATTTTTCTTGCAGTACGCGGGCCTCTCACTGTTGTGGCCTCTCCCGTTGCGGAGCACGGGCTCCGGACGCGCAGGCTCAGCGGCCATGGCTCACGGGCCCAGCCGCTCCGCGGCACGTGGGATCTTCCCGGACCGGGGCACGAACCCGTGTCCCCTGCATCGGCAGGCGGACTCTCAACCACTGCGCCACCAGGGAAGCCCTTATTTTTCTTTTAGTAAACACTCATATAGGACTTACCATATACCAGACCCTGTCCTACAAACTCCACCTCTGTGAATCTAAAATTGCGAAGAAGGTCTTTTACCATTTTCTTGGCCTTTGCTTTTTTCCTTACCCGTGGGTGGGGGCATGCCTGGTACTCCAGGAATTCTCAGACTTTCTCTACAATGGAGAGGCAGGGACATGATTCTTTTATACCAGGCTTCTATCCTTATAGGGTCAGAGGCATGCCGGGAAACTTTTTTACATCCCTAACCTCCCCCATGGTTTTTTTTTTCTTTCCTTCGTGTTCCTTTCTCTACCCCCATCATACTAGTGACTTCTCATGCAGGGATGAGGAGATGAAGGTAGAGACGGGAGCTGCCCTCCTGGAGTATGTGTCTGGTGTACCACTTCCTCATCCTGAGGAGGTAGGGCAAGGTGCAGGGACAGAGGCTTGTTTCCATGTCCCAGGTGGCGAGGTCCAATCACTGGGGCATGATTCAGTGTAGACAGTGATGATACGATAGGGAAGAAAAGAAAGAGATGACAGTGCAGAGGCTGGAGATGTTATCGCTCCCAGGGCTGGTTTCTGAAACACACCTGGAGTTTGGACAGTCCCAGAGGCAAATGGTCGCCTTCCCAGGTTAGCCACACCCTCTGCACGTGCTCTCAGCTCCTGCACATCCCCCAGGTACACAGACCGCTGGCCTCACCCACTGTCCACGGGGACCACCAGGCACTGTCCAGGGCTCGTGGAACCAGGTTAGCTTTTCCAAGAGAGACACAGCATCAAAGGCACCTGAGAAAAGAAAGAGCACGGGAACACGCGTACCAATCATCTGATCACTTCTTCATCCAGCACGTGTGTTTTGAGCAGTTGTGGGGTGCCACGCACTGGGCCACAGTCGGGGTACAGCCATGAACAAGACAGTCCCGGAGGGAGATGCAGGGTCTGAGGACAGGCCTGGGTCCTGCCAGGCACAGGATGGTTTACCCACACCACTCTCCTGGTGACAGGGGGTGGCCATGCCAAGGCGGGCTTAGGGAATCCTGCCCGGCTTGCTTTCAGGAAAACTCAGCTCCCACAAGCCATTCCAGGCAAGCCTTGACCATACTCACTTATGCGAATCTTCTGACTCTGATTCCTACCTCCACTCTCCCCTGCCCGTCCATGCCCAGGTGTCCACCAGGAACCCATTCCCAGAGGAGGAAGCTGAGTTCAGAGAGGGAAGACCTAACCCCAAATCCCCCAGCGAGCTGCTGTCAGAGCCAGGACCAAGCCAGGGCCCGTCCCACGTCCTGCCATTGCCCTGCGCTGCCTCACCTGCACCCTAGCAAGAGCCCACGCATGTCTCACTCGAGGATGCGTGTCTCGGCCCCCTTCGGAGAACCACTTCCCCGGGCCCATGTGGAAGGAGGCCTGTGTGTATGAGGCCCCTATGGGTGATGCAAATTTACTGCTTCCCACCTCATCTCCATCCAGAGTCCTGACAGCTTCTGACGCTGAGCCGGTCTTTCCCGGGCGAGACCATCCTCAGGGTGAGACCAGCCTCAGCCAAAGTCAGCACCAGGGCCCTTCCCCAGGGCCCTTGCCTGTGCCAGGCCTCTAGGTCCCAGAGGCTGTGGCGCTGACCAAAGATGGGAAGAGGAGTGGTTGATGGAAACCACTTTCTGCCCTGCCCCTCTCCCCACCTCCGACTCCCACCGAGTGAGAATTCACACCTCACCCCGTTTGTCAGGGTTCAGAGCCCCGCAGTGCTCTCTGCTGGCTCTAGTCAAATCATATCCTCTGAAACAGTTCCAAGGGCTCCCCATTCCACTAACCCATCCTTGGGTTCCTATGGCTGTTCAGCCTCAACTCTGCTCCCCAGCCAGGGGGATCCATCCACACCCACACCCCAGAGCCTACCTGCTCCCCTGCTTTCATGCTAAGAGGAACAGCTAGCTGAGTGCTGGCTCCGTCTCTGTCTCTCTGTCTCTGTGTCTCTCTGTCTCTCTCTGTCCTGACGTCCCACAAACATGAAGCAAAGACCCAGATGTTTTCTCAGACAGTCTCTTCCAAATGGGGGTGACATGTCTGACGATTGCTAGATGGGGTGTCTCTGTGAAACGCTGAACTTTCCATGATCCCAAAACAGTTCAATACATGGGTTGGGTCAGTGCCCAGGATGTGCTCTGTGGCATGATAAAAGGCAATAACAGGGCTTCCCTGGTGGCGCAGTGGTTGAGAGTCCGCCTGCCGATGCAGGGGACGCGGGTTCGCGCCCCGGTCTGGGAGGATCCCGCATGCCGCGGAGCGGCTGGGCCCGTGAGCCATGGCTGCTGAGCCCTGGTGGCGCAGTGGTTGGGAGTCCGCCTGCCGATGCAGGGGACGTGGGTTCGTGCCCCGGTCTGGGGGGATCCCGCATGCCACGGAGCGGCTGGGCCCGTGGGCCGTGGCCGCTGGGCCTGTGCGTCCGGAGCCTGTGCTCTGCGGCGGGAGAGGCCACAACAGGGAGAGGCCCGCGTACTGAAAAAAAAAAAAAAAAAAAGACAATAACAACAGCCACACTCATAGAGCACTGACTGTGTGCCAGGCTTGGCTCTGGATGTATCAATTCATTTAATCCTTACAACCCCAGGAGATGGGCCTATTATTCATTATCCCTATTTTACAGATGAGAAAACTGAGGCTCAGAGAGGTTAAGTAGATGGTCAGTGACAGAGCCTAGATAGGAATCCAAGTAAGTGTGGCTCCAAGAGCCCTTGTCTTCACCATTGTGGATACTCAAGTTGTTGGCCCGTGACCCTGACTTGACCCTGAAGAGGAGGACTTTAGCCGCAGCTCCGGTCGCCAGCCAACATGTGAGGGCAGCAAACACAGAGGGCCTTAGATGGCACTCGGCAGTCAGTGTTCTCAGTGTCTTCCAGCAACCCTCAGGGAGAAGAAGCTCTGGGCTTGAGTGGAGATAGGGGAATGGATCCCTGGGGAGACCCTTCCCCTCTCTGAACTGTCAGAAGCTGTGGTGAAGCAGCTGGGACCCTGGGGCAAGGTCCCAGTGAATTGGGGTCACTCTATACAATGTTCCTGGGAGTGAAGCTTGGCCTACTGCTGCTCTTCTGCCTACTTCCCTAGCACCAGACACAAAGCAAAGGTTCAGGTGCCTTTGCGGTAGTCTCTTCCAAAGGTCCAGACATGTCTAACAACGTCATGTGTGGACTGGTGCCCTGGTTCAACCTTCAGCTTCTTCTTCTATGTCTCGTCTCTCCCATCCTCCAAGGTCCGCTATGGCCAAGACTCCCAGACCGGGCCCCACAGAACTTTGCTCTGAATGAGCAGAGGCCACGAACAGGAGAGGATGAAATGGGATGACCCGGCCTGATGTTCATTTGCCATTTGTAATCCTCTGGGATGGGCCCAGCTAGCCAGTGGCCTCACAGGTATTACACCAACTCCTTGCGTGAGGCTGCCCCACTCAGAAAAGAAATGAACCCCATTTCATTCAGATAGGTGGCCTTATGTCTTTGGGTGACACTAGGCCTGATTTCTTCTAGCCCCTCTTTGAAATGAATGACCGTTGGAGGCTTGCTCTGTGCCTGACATTGAGTTAAGACTTAACATACATTGTCTTATTTGCGACTCATGTTACCGATAGGCAATAAAGCATCATTATCCCCATTTTCTGAACCTCAGAAAGGAAATGTGTCTTATCTAAGGTCACACAGCTAATAAGTGTCACATCTGAGAGTTGACCCCAGGTCTGGCTGGTCCTAGAGCCCGTGTTCTTAACCAGCACACAAGTGGTGCTGCCCAGGGGACCTTGAGGAGCCCAGAACACCCCTGATCTCCATCAGCAGCCTGTACACCAGAGCCCCTTTAAATAAACATACCACCTAATGCAAACAGTGTGCTCCCGGGCAAACTAGCTCTGAGACCAAGGCTGCCATACAATTGCCTCTCTCTAACTAAATCACAGCTCCTAAACTCCAAGCCCGACCCGTAAGAAACTTCTGGAGGCACCATTAGGGCCATCAACGCCACAATGCCCCAGCAAGATGGAACTTTCCAACTGTCTGGACCCACAGGCCTGAGTGTTCTCCACTGATCCATCGCTTCCCAGGCAGGGTATGAGCCGAAGAGTAAACAAAAGCTCCTTTCACGTTGACCCTCCCCCTGCCCCCACATGCCCCACTTCCCTCCTCAGCATCCCAGGAGTCCCATCTGGTTCCACCCATTGGTCTCCTCACCCTCCAGGCCTCCCAGGAAGGGGCAGTCTCACCATTCAGAGCTGGGGAGACACTCAGCAGCTCTCCATGCCTCACAGCCAGAATGACCTATCCAGCCTCTTGGACAGCCTCCAGCTGACCTGGGCATCCCCGAGGGCTGGGCCCCCTCACTCTGGCGCCAGCTGTGGCCTCCTGCAGGTTGGCACACTGCCCTCAGCAGAGAACAGTAACACGTTATGGTCTGCAAGCCCTCAGACAGAACGTGGCTCCATTGTTCTGAGACTGGAAAATTCTCTCATGATAACCCTGTGAATGTAGGTTAGCCCCAGTCTCTCTGTGAAGCGCGCTCCTCTTTTGCTCAAGAACATAAAAGAGCTTCTTACTGGCCTTAAACTCACCTCCACATTCCTCTGGGTCCCCTACTCACCATCCCTCCTACCATCTATGGTAGGCGGGACAATGGCACCCAAAGATGTCCACGCCCTAAGCCCCAGAACCTGTGAGTATGGTATTCCACATGGAAAAGGGAAATTAAGGTGCAGGAGGAATTAAGGCTGACCTAAAAATTGGGACACTATCCTAGATTATCTAGGTGGGTCCAATGTAATCCCAAAGACCCTTAAATGTGGAGGAAGGAGGCAGGAGAAGGAGGAGGTCAGAGTGATGTCAAGTGAGAACTTGAGTACCATTGCCAACTCTGAAGAAGGGAGGAGAGGAGACAAGGAATGCGGGTGGCCTCTGGAAGGTGGCAAAGGCAAGGAAACAGATTCTCCTCTAGAACCTCCAGGAGACACGTAGCCCTGTCGACACCCTGATTTTAGCCCAGTGACACTCATTTCAGACTCTGATCTCTAGAACTCTGAGATAATAAATTTGTGGTTTTGGTAATTTGTTACAGTAGCAACAGAAAATAAATACACCATGCTATCCAGATTCTGCTTTGACCAAGGAAATCCACCCTGCTTCCTCCACATCCAGGTTACCCTCCCCCAACTTCAAGATGTCTTCCTTGCCTTCCCCACCCAGCCCTGCCTGCCCCTCCCTCTCCCTGAATTCTGCTCCTCACAATTCCCCTCCAAGATCTGCCCACTGCCCAGGCTCACCCGTCACCTCATTTACTCATGCATCCCACAAGTTGTACCACCAGGAGCTGGACTAGGTCTATGGGACAATGGCAAACAGGCTACACTCACCATCTGCTGGGGGTCCTCTGCTTGGATGCATGTTTTTCTGCCCCAGGATCTGTATGCATTTCGTCCACTGCTCTCAGCTTGGAGTTCAGTATGGATTGGGTCCCTAAGCCCACCTTCCTCAGTGCTGACCTTCCCTGTGACCTGTCCACATCCTCTTGCCCAGGGCTCAGCCGGGGCAGTGCCTGGTGCGGACTGACTGGCAGGAGCTCACCCGCTGGCTGAGGGCAGGGAGAACTCGGGCTGGAACAGGCCCAGTCTTTGCTTCCTATCTGATGAGAGCGAGCCATCAAGCCATACCCGCTCCACCCTGGGACCTGACCTCTTGGAGTGAGCACAGGCTGCTTGGTGAAGATCACCCCACCTTGCCAGGGTCTGTCCTGTCTTTTTAAGAGGATTGGTCTCTCGGCAGCTCAGTGGCTCACTTCCTGGCCAGTTAACTTTCCCCGTTGCTGCCTTTGTCCACCTTGGGTTCCGCCCCCCATCACCTGCCAGCTCCTGGTCTTCATGCCAGTGAGGCCAAGAAAGGGAAGATGGCAGTTCGTAGGGAAAGAGTCTCTGCCAGTTGGTAAAAAATGTGTCTGCCCTAGAAGATGACACCATGATCACTGTCTTCCTGAGGACGTTGGCCTGATGGACAGATGCTGACATTTCCCAGTGTTCCAGCTCCTTGAGAGGGAGGCTGTGGACACTAGCCCCACCCTTTCCCCAGACAGTCCCCAGAGGGCTTTCTTCAAATGGCATGGCCTCTGTCCATCTGCCCAAAGCCTCACAGCCTTCCTGGTTGGCGAGGACAGAGAGCACCTTTGTGATAGAATTAGGACAGAGGTCTAGTCCTGGAGGAGAACCGGGGTGCGCCCGATAGGTCTATCTCATAACGACCTCAGCCGGGAGCACAAGCTAAAGTAGCTCTGGGCTACTCAGGAATTTTGACCTACACCCTCGTGAGGATACCCACGGCCTGTGTCCCCCACCATGTCCCTGCAGATAACTGAGCGACTGGGCTACGGCTCCCCCGTGGCTGGGGGCAGCCCCAGTGGCAGTGGAAGGAGGAAAGTAGGTGTTGTCTTGGGTTTGCTCCCTGAAGAAAGTGACGCAGCGTGCATATCCCAACACCCAAGCATTGGGTTCCTGGTACCAAATTGGGCCCCATCTGCTGAGTCAGCTGGGCAGGCACCTCCAAAGGCCTCCGACACCATCAGTTACCTGCCTTGCTCTGGTACCCAATTCCAGCTGGGCCTCAGGCTGGGTGGCATGTCGGCCACATTCTTCAAGCTGACACTCTCAGATGCAGGCTGTGGTTGTTTTCCATGGACAGGAATCCTGACATGTCTGATGCAGGGTCTGCGTCCAAAAATCTCCTGAGGGCTGAGGGAGGGAGCCCCTTCTATCAGGTTTCAGAGTGTCTCTCTCCCTGTTCTCCTTCATCCGCTCCCAGCGATCAGAATTGGCCTTTAACTGGCCTATCGAGCTTCTCCCCTCAGGCACCAGGGAACATGGCCAAAGAGCCACCCGGCCCACCCCTGTCCTCAGCCTGCCTCTGAGAACCTTAGTTATGTCCCTCCCACCTTCCCTCGTTGGAGGGTCACAAGGAACTCGCGGGGAGGGGCCAGAGAGGGCGCCCTTTCCCAGCTGCACTGGAGGTCGGTGAGGGGGCTGTCTTCTCCGCCGATCCACCAGCCCATTTCAGACATGTCTCATTAGAAGAGAGTTCTTCCTCACTGTGAGCTGAAATCAGCCTCCTTCCAGCATCCTGTTCCGCTCTATGGAGAGATCAATTCCTCTTTCCCTTTGGTGAAATTTTTTTGTATTGGGGGACATTTCTCAGTCACCCTCTCTCTCTGGCTTGGAGGGCACTGACTCCCAGGGAGAATAATCCGGTTATCTCCCAAGCTGTCTACACCGCGGCAGCCTGCCTGACCCTGCTCTTCTCACTGCCTCAGGATCTGGCTGCAGCCCCCTTAGCCAACCCAGCCCCGGGCTGGGATTTCTGGCCTCTCCAGCCTGTGCCTGTTTGCTCCTCTCTAATATGGATACTACTCCTTAAGTGTTTCCCAAACTATAGTCATTCAAATGCCACCATCAGGATTTTGCCCACATCTCCAAACTGGTTATCCTGTTATTTTCTTTAATATTTTTTCTTTAAACTGGCTTGCCTAATATATTTATTTTATAAGGCAACTTTGTTAACTACGGAGTGACATCTAATACACATCAAAATAACGCCAGAACTACAAAACAGCCTGAAATGATTCTGTGTGCCAGCAGTGCTAGCTGCTAACCGTCTCTGCTTTGGAACAGAAATAGACCCTCCCCTCCATTTCCTGGCTACCTTTGTCCATTCTCCAGCCATATAGCCAGGTCTTGCTCTCTGCTCCTGGGTCTCAACTCTCGCCAAGCAAGGAGCCCCCTCAGGGGCACTTAGGAGAGATGGGGGCCGGGGCGATAACCTGGGCTGCTTTATATTCTCAGAACATCCAGCTGTGAACCTGGGCCAACAGGTACACCTGACCCAGAGTCAGGGAGGTGGAGAGTCCATTTCTGTAATTATACCACTGAGTGTCTGGAAACCACAAATGAGCACTTAGAAAGGCAAATTACAGTCCTTAGAGGGCAAGAGGGTGAGTGTAGCAAGCAGCAGCTTCTGACCAGGCAGTCAAAACTGCCCGGGGCTGTGGGCAGTTTGGCCCAGGTGTGTTTCAGGGAAGAGGGAGGTGGCTAAGGCTCCTGAGTCCATCCCCACCTGAGACAGGTAGAGAGATGCTGAGAAGCACTCCCCCTGGCCTCAGGGAGAAATTCCTAAAAAGCTGCTCACCTCGAGGCTTCTGCCACCTCCCCAGGGCACCGGGTTCACGACCATGACCAGACTGGCCACCCCCTAAGGGTGGCCTCATCATGTGGGCATTAGGAGCCTTGCATGGACTTGACCGTGTCTGGCGGTCCTACCCAGTCCACAGTGCTTGCTGCAGCCTTACCCTTTACCCTCCCGGACCCGTATCATTGGTCCCACACAGAGTCCCCGACTGCTCTGGAACACCTCTCCCAATGCTCCGTCCTGGAGACGGAGCCAGGCCCTGGAGCAGACACAAGAGGAGGACAGTGAATTTCCTGTCACCCCTCTCCAGCACACTGTACCCCATCAGGGTAGGAGAGAGTGCAGGGGCCACTTCTGACTGGTGACCCTAACCATATTTCATAGTCTCTCCAGCCCTAAGTTTCTTTATTTATATAAAATAGGGATGCTAATGGAGTTGTCGATGAGGCTTGAGTAAGGAAATATCCTTAAAGAACCTAGCACGTCATCTGGCACACGGGAAACCCTCAAGAGACAATAGCTATTATCTTTATTCTCTTTTTTTTTTTTTTTTTTTTTTTTTTTTGCGGTACGCGGGCCTCTCACTGCTGTGGCCTCTCCCGTTGCGGAGCACAGGCTCCGGACGCGCAGGCTCAGCGGCCATGGCTCACGGGCCCAGCCACTCCGCACCATGCGGGATCTTCCCGGACCGGGGCACGAACCCGTGTCCCCTGCATCGGCAGGCGGACTCTCAACCACTGCGCCACCAGGGAAGCCCTATTATCATTATTCTTACCTTCAGATGTTCTCTCTGTACTTATTTCTCATCTCCTTGATGGGCTCAGCACCACCCCCTGGTCTGCTTCATCCTCTTGGACTTCGACACCCAGAGCTTGACCTAGGTGCTTAGTTCTGCTCCAGTCAGTGTCCCAAGTGTAAGTCCTACGCCCAGGAGCACCTTATACTTGGGCACGAAGGGCTCCTGCCCTGGACCCCACTTTAGCGGGCCCTGCTGTGGCCCCTCCCAGCCACCCTCTCCCCACAAAGCAAGGAGTGTGCGGGGCCATAGAGACAAGTTCATCTGAAGCCACGCTCCCCTTCTAGACCAGCTTAAGTAACTAAGACCTCAGAACTCCCTGCCCCGTACCCGCAGCCCACATCCAGGCCTGTGCAGGCCTCCTCCCAGGGCCTTCCTCAGTGCACAGACTGCCTTGCTGGTGGGCACTGCTCCAGGCTGCTTGTGGGTTGTAGCTGGAGTTTGAAGATGTAGGCTGGGGTTTACATGGCGTCCTTGCAGTGAGGACAGAGCCAGGGCTAGGAAGGGAAAGGGGCGGGTTGCAGGCAGGAGCTGGGAGTGCTCTCTGCTGCCACGATTCTGACCTGGAACTCTGAGCAGTCCAAGAGTACTCCATTTGAGGCTGGCCGGCCAGCCTGTTGGGGACCCAAAGCCTGGACATCTCAGTAGGGTTGAGACCATCTCTGCCAGGTCCTGGGCCACCAGGCTGGAGACATTTTGGAAATCAAGTCTTTGACTCAGTGTGTGCAAGGGATGGGGGTTACCTGGATGCCTGGGGGTGCCTGGGGCTCTCAAGAGATCTCCAGATGGCAAATGTTGCTGACTGTATTCAGCTCGATCCTTCAAGGTCCCTGGGCTAAGGATTGGGTCACAGAGGGAAGCTGCTGGGGTCTCCCCCAACAACAGCAGATACAAAGCCAAGGTGTCCAAATACCTGGGCCCTCTCTCAGAGGCTAATAGAAGCTAATTATTTTATCAGATGTTTTCCCTGTTTTTTGCTTAGGCATTTTATAGTATTCTCCCCATTTTCCATGCCCTTTTCTGAAGATGCCTTTTTGAGAATCCTGGACCCAAGCACCTTTATACAGAGTGAAAGAATTTAGGTGTGTTTTCATCAATGATTATCCTACACTCAAACATGTGGAAATAAGTAGCTAAGCGGGATAATCATACAAATATGTGAGTCTGGACATGCATGCGTTAATTATGTATATCCTTATGTATATCGAGTCACTTGGATCTGATTTTCCCACCTGCTAGCTGTGTGACCTTGAGCAAGTTAGTTAACCTCTCTAAGCCTCAGTTTCCTCATCTAGTAGCTCTCTGGATAAACTCTAAGAACACTTCCACCCCTAAAACTCTGGTACTTACCCTCTTTGCTCTTCCTTCCTTATTCTACAGTCACACGGGGGTACTCATCTCCTTCCCAAAGTGTCTTTTCTGTTCCTGCCCCTCTACTTTTGCCTTCACTGTTTCTGACGCCGAGGATTCCCTTATTCTACATCTCTATGCATTGAGAACAGCATTTGTCAAGGCTAGCTCAAGTGCCACTTCTTCCAGGGGGCCATCACCCCCAACTCATCCTGCGAGAAGACCCACCTTGAAAGCTGGAAGGGAACCTGGCCATTCACTCAGCCCAACCCTGTGATTTAACAGACAAGGAAACTGAGAGCAAAATGAGGCAGTGACCTAGAGACAGAGTCAAATGTCCTTTTACCTCTTCACCTCTGGGTCCACAACCCTCAGGGCCACCCTTATAACTTGTACTTATTATTGCTTCTGTAGGTCTCTGTGCCTCCCTTAGATCACAAGGCCTCTGAGGGCCAGAATCATAATGTATTCATTCTATTCCCCACCTCCACTCCTGCCCTGCACCAGCTCTCCATATATATATATATATATATATATATATATATATATATATATATATATATGGCATTAGCTCACATGAATAGGGAGGCTGAGAAGTCCCAAGACCTACAGTTGCCAAGCTGGAGACCCAGGTGAGCCAGTGGTGTAGTTCCAGTCTGTGTTTGAAGGTCTAAGAACTAGGAAAACTAACAATGTAAATTCCAGTCCTAGGGAGAAGACCAATGTCCCAGCTCACATATTCAAGTTGGCAAATTTGCTTCTTACTCAGCACTTTGCTTCTGTTTGGGTCTTCAGCTGATTGGATGAGGCCCATCCACAGTGGGAAGAGCAAACTGCTTTACTCAGCCTACAAAAGGTTCAAATGTAAATCTCATCTAGAAGCATCCCCACAGACATACCTGGAATAATGTTTGACCAAATGTATGGGCACTTTATGGCCCAGACAAGCTGACACATAAAAATAACCAATAAATGTCTATTTAGTTTAACAGAGAAAAATCCCATTTTGATCCCAGCCCAAAACCCATATGTCTCATTTGAAAGCTCCTTTTGTTCTGATCTCTGACTAGTGTTGTGCTGGACCCAGTTCTGCTGGCTTACAATAGCCAATTGATAAATTTTCAAGAATTTTGTGAGCTGGTTTTTAAACATAGCCATAATTCAAATTAAATTATATCAACTTACAATTAATTAAATCAAAAGCAAAGGTAAGAAATGCTTAAAACTGATAACTTCCCAACTATTTTACTGTTCTCTAAGCTCTTGAGGTTATTTACATCTATGGAATCTGTAGGGTGGAAATACTATACAATGATGGACCCTTGCACATTTCTGCAACTCTGAGATCAGTGACATCGTGTTGGTAGCTTGAAACCACCACTGTGGCAGCATCTATACCAAAGGAATCACCAAACACTGCAAATCAGAGCTTAATTTACTGTTTTTCTTTTTTTTCTCTTTTTGTATTTTTTTAATTGAGATATAAGTGACATATAACATTATATTAGTTTTAGGTGTACAATAAAATGGTTATATATATACACGTACATATATGTGTATACACATATATGTATATACGTATATATTTTATTGTTTTGTTGATTGTCTAGAGCTACGCTGTCTATCACGGTTGCCACTAGCCCCATGTGGTTATTAAGCACTTGAAATGTGGGAGGTCCAAATTTAGACATGCTATAAATGTAAAATACACATTGGAATTTGAAGACTTAGTATGAAAACAGCATGTAAAATATATCATTAATCATTCTTATATTGGTTACATGTTGAAATGATAATATTTTGTATATATTGGGTTAAGTATAGTACATTATTAGAATGAATTTCAGCTGGTTTTTTCTTTCTAGTGTGGCTACTAGAAAATTTTAAATTATATCTCCAGCTTACATTACACTTCTGTTGGACAGCTCTGGTCTAGTTTTAAAGAAGTGATGGTGAAAATGTTATGCAGATTAAACTTAAAAGTGTGTCCTGTCTGTAGCCATTACATTGTGGACAGCAAAAAAAAAAAAAAAAAAAAAGTGACCAAATAATCTTCCAGGATTCATAAACTGTTACCTGATTCAGCCATGAGGTCACTCCCATCACTGAGGAACAAGGGAAGCTCTAACAACCGTCTTCATTGTTTCACTTTCAACTGAATCATTAGCATGAAAATATGAACTAACGTTCCTGTCAGCGTTATACTTGTTTGTCACTTGTAACCACAGGCTGGTGATGGATGTAAGAACTTAACAAAAATCACTGGAAAGCATTTCGTGAGAATCAGTAGGCTATTACAAAGTTTATAATAAAGAGTATTGAATATTTTATTATTATTTATAACTTCTGTATTACACACCTTATATATCAGTAAAATGTAAAATTATGTATGTACATATATGTGTGTATACATATGTACATGTATGCATGTGTGTATGTGTATTTACATATACATACTTTTTTCAAAGAGCTGATTAAGCTTTAACCAGCACACCACTGTCTCTGACCCTCTTGCACCCAGGCTCTGCCCTCTGTGGTACTGACTGTCCCTCCCTAACCTTCACTTTCCAAATCTGCAGGCTTCAGCGACGTGACTGGCAGCCCCTCTACCTCCCTTCCCCAGGCCCTCCTCCCCCTCCCCCGCCCAGCTTTGTTCCACTCAGGATGTCTTTTTTTCAGCCTATTCTCCTCTTACCCATCCTGGCTCACACCCCAGTTTCCAGACACCAGCCCTGAATAGTCAGTCACGGTGCCATGGAGATTCCGTTCCCAGGCTTGGTGCTTAGCCCGAGCCCTGCCTGCCCACGCTTGCCCTGAGACTCTGTCAGCTGGAAGTCAGCTTTGGCAGTGACTCCTGGCACACCCGGCCCTCGGGAATGAAAGGTGGCCGTTCCCAGCCCCATCAGACAGGTCCGCAGCGAGGCAGAGGGGTGAATGAGCGGCAGAGAGGGGCGACTGAGCGGCAGAGAGGGGCATGGTGCAGGGGCGTGGCGTTCAGAGCTCTTGAGACACGACTCTGCAGCTGTCTTCCCACCATCATCATCAAAAACAGCGAGTTCTGTCCTGAACACCACACAAGAAGACATTGCACCTCCCAGGCTCTGCCCACCAGGGACCCTGGAGGAAAAGACAGCTCCACCACCGAGACTACTAATAAATAGTCAGGGGGTCCTTGGGGGCAAAGTAGCAATCCTGTTTAAAGTAAACAACAAGCTGAGCAACATATACGCGTCAGGAGCCAGGCAGAGTTTTAGGAGGAGATTCCAGGGGTTTGGTTTCGGGAAAAGTCCAGGGGCAAAAGCTCCATTCTGGTAGGGAGAGACTGAGAAGGAAGCCGTGGGCTCTGAAGAACTGGGCTAGTTCCCTGGCGGAGGCAGTTTCAGAAACATGGGCTCAAATACATCAGTCTGGGGGACACGCCAAAGATGAAGGAGATAAGCACTCTTGCTGCTGGGAAATCAAATCAGGATCGGAGTCCCAGTTAACCTCTAAAAATTACCTGTGTTTTCTAGCTATCATTATCCCTAATAATAGTAATAATAATAATAACAATAATAATAAAACTAACATTTATTGTGGGCCTGGTATTTTATGTCTCAACCACAACAATGCCAGGAGGTGGTTATTATTATTCCCATTTTTGCAGAAGAGGAAGCAGACACGGAATAAGGTACTTGCTGTGAGGCGCAGCCCTGTAGGGCGGAGTCTGGGACCAGTGCCCGTGCCCCTCCCTGCCCAAAGGCATCCCTCTGCAGGATCATCACTGTGATCACTCCTTTCATTCCATAGCTCATTCTTCTACAGGCTTCCCCTTTATTGTTCCTTTTGATGATTTTCTCAATGGCGTGTAGTTGACAGAGTGCTTTTATTCTCATTGTTTGGATGAGGGTCTAAGATAGGAAAAGGTCGCACCATAAATGCTGAGACAGGGCCCACGCTCGAAGCAGTTTTTACTGGTCTGGAGCTAAGGGAGTGCCAGGCAGTAAGTTTCTCAGGCGGCTAACAATTTAAACCTTGAGGATTGAACTTATTCTGAGAGCGTGTCCTTCCGACTGTTAAATGGTCCTTTTCCTTTATGAAAGGATAAAGGCAGTAGATGATACAATAAGAGGCTGACAGCCCTAGCATCTGATTTGAAATCCAGCTGGATAGTGGACTCTGGGCATGGCACTGTCTCACCACACACCTCTTCCGGGCAGGGGAAATTAATCCAGTGCACTTAGGCTGCTGAGAAAATACAAAGGATCCCCAACCTCCATCATCCCTGACTGTGGAGGAAAGGGTGTCAGAGGAAACACCGGGCCTGGGCTGACCTGCCAGCTGAGGACGTGCAGAGGGAACACCCCGGTCTTTCTGGCTTCAGAGGGTGCGGTGTCCCCACCAGCCCTCCTTTTCAAACCTGCCTCATCCTGCATGGGGTCCCTTGCCCTGACGTGCCATTTGCTGACGTGAAGTTGGCGGGGTGGGGTGGGGGGGGGGGGCAGGGGAAGTCAAACAGGACTCTTCCCACCACGCAACCATCCCTCAGGCAGTCAAAGCCATGATTCATCCACCTTTTGTTTGCTTCGAGGATTTTCTATGGCAACCTAGAGGTCCCTCTTTCCTGATTTGGCTGGATACCAGAACTATCTATGAGCTATTCAAACAAAGAAAAGAATCAGGACTAAGTGAGGGGAGCTAGTTCCTAGAGGATAAATATATTTTCTATATCTTGTCATGGAAATAATCCTTGGATCATCTACGCTTCTGAATTATCTGCTCTGTGGCCTAGTCTTCATTTTTGGATGGCTTTTTCTCCCTCTTCCACCAGCACTGGCAGTGGCCAGTGATTGTATTCAGTCTAGAATGGGGAAACAGAAAGAGCTAAGGCAGAGAAACGTTGACACTTAGACTTGAAAATATCTTGTCTCCTCGAGCTGGTATTGATAAGCCCACAGCTGATGAGATTTGGGCCAGTGGGGTTAGGCTACAGGACCTGAGAATCTCCAGCCCTGAGAGGCAGCAGGTGAGTGAGCCCGACGAGGAACCGTCTTCATCGCCGGGCAAGGTAATGCACGCAGGGTAGGGAACCAGGTCCCGTGTGGCAGGAGGGTGGCGGTCAGACAGGAAGCAGAACTTTTCTAAGTTCAGGTTGTGAGACATGAAGACTCCAGAGTCTCCTCAGAAGGCGCTCAAGAAAAATGGGGATGCCTCTGTCGGGGGTGGTGACAGAGGTGACGGCCGTCTCCAGCTGGCTGCACTGGCTACCACACTGATGCCTAGACGAAGGACAGTGCCCAGAAGAGCTGACTTGCATGGCCGGGGCTGTCTCCTTCATGCATCTCCAGATTCTTCTTGCTGATCTAGGGTTTCATTTTGATGCTTCTGCCCCCAGAGTCCAGCCAACCTCTCGGGATAAATGGCCCTCCCTGTCTGCTTCAGCCCCATTCCCTCCAAGAGCCCCCTCCACCCCCCTCCCCTGGGCCCACCTCCACCACCTCCTCGCAGCCTCCCTCCTCATCCGCTCCTGTTCCTGCTCCAGGGCCAACACCACCCCACTGCCCTGGCCGCCTCTGGCATGGGAGATCAGGACTTCAGGAGGAGCTTGATCAAGGTGCTGCCTTGACGACGCCTACCATTGAGGGGATGAGCTTCTGTGACTGACCAGTGACAGTGTGGCCACAGTCTCTGCAGGAAGCTTGCAGTATGTAAAACTGAGATGGCTTACACAGCAGTCAGGAGGTGGAAAGGGAACCCAGCCCGGTGCCTAGGACTCAGAGACGTCAGGCTTCGAATGACGGAATATGATGAAAGTTTCAACAAAGAGAGGGCAGGGAGCCCATGGGATGTCAGTGTAGGGTGGGAACGAACACACAGCAGCTGGGTGGGCAGAGCCAGACAGTTTCCACACCAGGAGGTACGGTAGAGATGTGCAAAGAGAGTGGGCTTTGGAGAGACAGAGCTCATGGAATCCTGGCTCCAGGTACTGGTTCTGTGGCCCTGGATTTAGCGTGTCTGTCTTAGGAACAACACCTGCCTCGGAGAGGTGTCCAGCCAGGGGAGACTCTGATCCAGTCGTAGGGGCTCTGTAAACATTAGTTTCCAATCCCTCCCCTCAGACTCCCACCTGATACTCTGGGCCTAAAGTATAGGAGAGGGTCTAAGGGATGAGGCTTCACAGATGGAGAAAAGAAGCTGGGCAGGGGTCAGTGTCGGGAGGCTTCAGCCCCTCGGCAGGACCCCTGGGTGCAGCGTGGAACCCCTTTTCCTCTCCTTGCCCTCCAGAGTTGTCCAGACGGTGCCAACATCCACATCTACAGCCTGACTCCGAGCTGCCCCCGATAGTCCCCCAGCTGGGCCACTGTTCTGCCTGGCCTTCCTGCTGCAGGGGCCTCCAGTGGGGTGTCCCAAAGGCCGGCTCCCGTCAGGAGCCATGATGGCAGCCCGGAGTCAGGGCCTGCGGAGAGGTGGGGGGTACGTAGTCCACCAGCTTGTGCTGAGTGCAAATGGCATGCCAGGCACAGGAGTACAAAGGAGTACGATTCCGTCCCTGTCGCTGGTTTTGGGGGAGGTGATGAGTAAGGTAGGTAGGGGAGCAGAGACGACGTCTCAGAAAGCAAAGGGCCACTTGCCAAGTATCAAAGGCCTTCACTATCGGCATTTGAGGAAAGGAACACATGATGACTCCTCTCTTTCCTCTTCTGCCATAGTCATGGCCAACCACAGCCTCTATACCCCTGGGATGCCATCCTAGCCCCGCCCCTGCCCCTCAGCCCCACTCCAGGCTCCCTCTTGCACAAACTATCCTGTCCAGTGGAGCTGTCCAGCTGTTTCTAGGGCTGTCTTAGACCAGTCTCCAGCCTAAGAGCTGCCCTAGCAACTCCGTCACACCTGGTGATTGAACTTCTGACATTCCAGTTCCTCTCTGCAGCCTCAGGTATTGTGTGAGAGGTGTCAGGTGGGCCCTGTCACCCCCTTCCCACTGTGGGAGCCCATTTAAAGTCTCCTGGGCCCTGGACCTGGCCCTTTAGTCAGGGAAGGACACAGCTCTGTGCCCCGTAGTGTTCTGTGTCTCCCACTCTAGAGTCAGTCTCTACGACCGCATCTCATACTTTAGTCATCTGCACCAGTGTTTCCTCCACCTGCGTTCTTCCTGAGTGGTTCTTCCTGCCTGTAGGACCAGAAGCTTCCTGGTGCAGGAACTATAACTTTGCTTTCTCTTTCTCCTGCATCCATTTCACAGGGCATCCCTTCGATGTGAGGAAGACAGCAAAGTGGGACAGATCAGGGGGCAGGACCTGAGGCCCATCACGATGCTCTTACAGCCCTGGGATCAGCTCCCTTCCTGCCCTTCGCCCTCTGCTCGCGCCCACACCCTGCAGCACGCGGTCACTCGGCACAGGGCCATGCCTTTTACTTGACCCAAAAGGCTAGGCTATTAGATATGAGCTTTTTCAGCTTCCCATCCCCATGTCCCCTTCAGAGCTCATCCTGCCATCTCTAGTCCCTTGATACCATCTCTACTCCCTTATTCCAAGACCTTGCTACATTGGCTGGAATTTTTTTTTTTTTTTTTTTTTTTGCGGTACGCGGGCCTCTCACTGTTGTGGCCTCTCCCGTTGCGGAGCGCAGGCTCCGGACACGCAGGCCCAGCAGCCATGGCTCACGGACCCAGCCGCTCCGCGGCATGTGGTATCCTCCCGGACCGGGGCACGAACCCGCGTGCCCCGCACCGGCAGGCGGACTCTCAACCACTGCGCCACCAGGGAAGCCCCGTTGGCTGGAATTTGTTTCTGTTTCGTTTGTTTGTTGACATCTCAAAATCTACTTTATTTTTCTTGTTGATTTACTTCGTTGTGTTAGTTTCTGCTGTACAAAATCAGCTGGAATTTGAACCACTCTCTCCACCGATCATATTCCCAGAGACTATAAATATGCACCACGTGCTCCTCACCCTCTACCTCATACTGCCCCATCTGTCTCTCTCCCTTCATGGTCAAGTTGACTCCGACCCACCCCACTCCCACGTCAAGAGGCCTTCTGCCCAACTCTCGCCTGAGCCCACTTAAGCAAGGTCTCCTCCCATCCCCCTCACTAGACCCAAAGCTGCCTTTTGGTTCTTTCCCTTTCCTGGCCTTTCTGCAATATTTGCCCCTCTTGCTCCTTTTCTTCTTCAAGAATTTTTCCTTTCTTGATTCCTGAATGCCCTCTCCTGTTCTCCGCCTACCTCTCCAATCACTCCTCCTCAGTCTCCTCAGTCTCCTTTGCTGGATCTTCCCCCTTTGCCCCAGGGCTCTGTTCTAGACCCCCGAATTATCTCTCTGGGTGTTCTCTCTGTCCCCAAATTCTGATGCTTCCAAATCTGAAATCCCAGGCCTGACCCTTTTTAATTCAATCACTTACTGGACATCTCCATTTGACTGTACTACAGGAACAACTCAACCTCTCCAAGCCTGAACTCCACATCTTCCTTTCAGAACCTAATCTTCTTCCTATATTCCCTTTCCCTGTAAATGGTGGTACTGCCCAGTCACCTAAGCTAGAAACCTCAGTGTCTCCCTAGACTCTTCTCCATCCCCTACCCACAGTCACGATGGTGGGCCGATTCCAAGGTGGCCCCTGTTGCCTCTATCCCTCTCTCCTCTCCCTGAGAAGAGTCCCAGCCCCTCGGAAAAATGCCCAACTGCCCAGACGGGCTTGTCCCACCGTACAGAAACTTAACCAAGTTCCAATGATGAAACCAAAAGGAAAACAAAGCCCAAATCGGAAAACACTGCTCTAGATGCAGATGCCCTTCATCCCTTTACTCTGGGCTTGGCTCTCTCCATGAAACCTCCTGCTGGGACTTAGTAGCCAAGTTGGGGCAGAAACAGTTCAGTTATTAGGGAATTTAAAGCTCTCAGGTTGGAAGTGATGCCCAAAGATCAGCAGCATGAGCTACGCCTGCAAGCTCGGTGGAAATGCAGACTCTTAGGCCCCAGCTGGGCCCACTGAAGCATAAGGTGCGTTTCAGCAAGACCCCCAGAAGACTGATGTGCAAAAGAAAGTCTGACCATCATTGGTCTAGTCAAACTGTCCATCCAATTCTCAAGCCCCCTGTAAAACCGATCAAGAGTTGTGGAGTCTGCTCGTGAACATCTCTAATAATGGTGAACACCCTATGTCTTAAAGCAGCCCATTCCATCTTGAGTATGGTTCATAACAGCCCTCACTGCACGATTCCCCCGCTTCGTTCTTGTCCTTGGCTTCCCCACTTCCCATCCCTTCGTGTCACTTTATCAGGGCTCCAGGGACTCAGTACCTATAGCGAACACCCCAGGAATTCACCCCAAGCCCAAATCTACAGGAACCCACTCCAAAGGTCAAAGGAGATCCTATTTCTGTGAATCTCCCTGACCAATTTTTATTAACCTTCCTGCCTGATGTCATTTAAGCCTGGATTTCAGCACTACAGACCTTTGCCCTGGAGCTCTCAGAAGACAGAGGGAGCCCAGCCAGAGAGCACTGCAGGGCCCCCAGGTCTTCCAGGGTCCGGGCCTCCCTCCTGCGCACCCCTCCCCCGACCATATTCTCCTACTGGGGTGATGCAGCCAGGTCCAGGAGCTGCTGGTTGCCCGTGGACAGGAACATGGATGTGTCTGAGGCCCAGGCCTGTTGGTCCCCTCCTGCAAGGCTGCGGGAAGTTCAGCTCCAGGCCAGCAGGCCAGCTCTCATGACACAGTAGCATGAGGAAATCCCTGACTTAGGGCACACTTCATACTCCGAATGCACGTGACCAGGTCTTTACCCTGTTGTTCCCCACACCAGATGGATTCGGGGATCCAGCAGGAATTGTTATGACAGGTAGGAACCCTTCAGGAGCAATGAATTTGGAGTCAGTGGCCTGGGCCAGGCTCCATCACTTCCCTCTTCTGAGATTCAGTTTTGGGGTGTGTAAGTGGGAAATGGACATGAAATGTGATCCTGGGGGTGGGGGACATGGAAACAGCTCAGTAGCCGAGGAAAACCAGGCCATGTTAACTCCAAGGGCACCTTTAGCCCCGTGTCAACCGGCTCAGTTGCAACGCTGATCCCCAGGGCCAGCCCCGATGGGACCCCCTGGGAAGGAGGTCTCCTCACAGCCCTTCCGTCTGAGCCTCCAGCTCCACTGAAGGCCCCTCGACATGGGTCTCATCCCTATTACAGTGAACCCACACCTCTTTTCCTTGCCTTGAATGTCTCCAGAGACCCTGTTCCTTCCCTCTGCTCCTCCTGGGCTTCAGGGAGCAGAGGCTTGAGTGGGGAAGAGAGGACTGGCTACACGTGATATACTTCCTGCTTCCCCAGATAGCCTCTGCCCTGCCTGCCCCTTGGCTGCCCGCTCCCGAGCATCCTCGAGTTGCCGCAGACCCACCTGCGCTCCTCCACCCACGGAAGCCACTGAAGGCTGTAAAGTGCTCACCCCTCTATGACTGTCCAGCATCCCCTCTGCTCCCGAGGCTACCCAGGTCCCTAACCCGCCAACCTCCGGGGCACGCCCCCCTCACCCATGTTGGAGATCAATGCCATCCTGCCATGGATGTGTTGGAAAGAGCACCGGGCTTTGGGGTCTGAGCCTGGCTCTGCCCCTGACGACCTAGGTCACCTTAGACGAGGCCCCTGCCGCTCCCTGTGTCTCAGTTCACTGGTGAAATAAGTAGCGAGGTTCCTGCTATGTAGCCCAGAAGGGCCACCACATCAGGACCGTGGGAGGCGTCAGGGCAGCACCGAGCCCTCTTCCACATTGACCCTGAGGTTGATCTCTTCCTGGAACCTGCCAGGAGGGAGGAGCAGGCACGTGGCAGCACTGCCAAGGACAAACTCCTGTCCAGCCTCATGCACTGGAGCCGAAGCCCTGCCCCCACTCTCCCCTCAGCCCTCTAAAATTAGGCAGGCAAGGGACAGGGTACCTTCGGGGTCTTCTCCAGCCCAGGGTGGTTGTTCATAGACGGGGGATCTGAGCCTCCATTTTTTTTCTGTAAAATGACAACAGAAGCATTCCCTCACTCTCAGTGCTGTTCAGACAGTGGGTGTGAAGGTACTTGGTAAACTGTGAAGCCACAGGTGGGCTGTGCCCTCTCCAATGGGAGAGGGCATCGTGTGCTGTGACTCACTCTACCTGCGGCCATGGCAGGCATTACTAATCAGTCCCGCCCTTCTTCCCTTCTGGATGGTTAAGATCACACCCTAGGCCTATAGTTCTCAGCTATGGCCACTCCCTTGAACCACATCACTAACTTTCAAAAGATAGCAGTGAAACTTGGGCCCCATCCCAGTAGCCTGACTTAATTGGTTTAGAATAGAGGCTCAGACATCAGCATTTTTGAAAAGTTCCCAGGTGATTTTTCAGCCCATGTTGCTCTTGGCAACCACAATCCAATGACCACGTAGACTCAGGTAACATTGTCCTTAGTCCCTTCCCCAGAGCCCTCTCTTGTTTCCCAAACTGTCCACCAAGTCCTGTCTGGTCTGTAAGGCACATCCAGCCCAGCCCTCTCACCCTCAGACCCACCAGGCTAACTCAGGTCCTGACCGCGGACCTCAGTGTGGGGCTCTTGACTGTCTCCTGCAGGAAGCTCCACTCAGTCTCCAGCACCTTGATCTGCTCTTCTAAAAAACAGACCCAGAACCCAGAATCACCTTCCCACCCAGGAGACCCCTGGGAGCCCTGAGGCAGAAAGGGATGTGGGAGAGTTCTTCACTCCACCACAACCACCATCCCCAATCTGGGTGATAAAAGGGCAGCATCTAGAGAAGCAGCCTCCATCCCCATATTTGTGAATCTAGCATTTCTTCTGAGCCTCTCAACTGGGAAGTTCTTTCTGCTATCCCACCTCAGTCCTTACTGCTGTAAAGGGAACAGGGTGGCGGGGCAGCAGGTGTGTGTGGATCCTTTGCTGAGGAAATGGCAGGGTCTCAAGCCAGTTCTGGAAACACACACACACACACACACACACACACACACACACACACACACACACGCACGCACACAGACACTGGCCTCACCTTGTCAACCGGGGAAGCAAAACTTGCTTCTGAGTCTTGATCTGCTTGCCCTCCTCTACCCACATCGGCTGAATGGTGGTGTTGACTTCCTGGTTGAGGGCAGCCGATGGTCGCCTCCTGGAGGGGGGATGCTCAAGCCTGGCCCTGCGGCCTTGCCTTAAGCCCCAACCACTACTCTCAAGTTCAATCCGTCAGCCCAGCCCATCCATCCCATCCTCCAACCCCTCCACTTCCATCTCTGGAAGCCCTTTGGACTCCCAAAGACTTCCTGGCTGAGTTTTGCTGGCTCCTGCTGGTCACTGGGGAATCTGTCCATCTGTCCTCCTTCCAGCCCTCCTCACCACAGGGCAGGACTGGCCACCCCAACAGTAGTTCCAGGGTGGACAGGTGTCTGGAGAGATACCAACTGCATAGTCGCTAAATTTCACAATCTGCCCCACCCCCATCTCACTCCCCCTCAGTCCAGGCTCAGGTTCTCAGAACTCTGGTTCCCTATCTCAGATTTTCTAACAGGGGGGCCAGCATGTGTGGTTCCCACCAGCTCCACCCTTCCTTGGAGACACGCCCCCACGGAAGGCCAGGACGGTGAGAGTGAGGAACAGGCTGGACAAAGGCAGCTACCTGTCCACCAAGCCCCTACCTTCCCTCTAGGAAAGATCCAGTTCTCAGGAAGAGGCCAGGACCCCTGTCAGGAGAGGACCGTTTCTGCCAGTGGACACAGATAACACTTTTGTTGAAAACCACAAACCAGGCTGCACACACCCCCTCTCTATGCTTTCCTTTCTTCTCCCCACGCCTCCTCCTGCCCTCTTCCCAAACTCCTCTCCACGCTTCACCTCCCTGCAGCCCCAGAAGTGCTTCCGGCCCCTCTGCCTTGTGTGGTCTGAGAATGTCTTCTTTTTCTGCTCTGCAGAGAAGATTAACCTGGAAATACAGGCTGCACAGGCGATGTGCAGTGGTGTAGTGTGTCCGTGTGGGTGTGTGGTGTCTGCTCACGTGTGCATCTGGACTGAGGTCCACGTGCACACCTTAACTACTCAAGAGGCCAAGGCATCAGATCATGCTGTTTAGTGAGGGTGCAGCGGGAGGGCCTTTAAGAAGAAAGGAGAGGGTTTCCCTGGTGGCGCAGTGGTTGGGAGTCCGCCTGCCGATGCAGGGGACACGGGTTCGTGCCCCGGTCCGGGAAGATCCCAC
>NW_021145757.1:0-18504 GCF_002837175.3 Physeter macrocephalus | reverse complement strand
GCCCACATGCCGCGGAGCGGCTGGGCCCGTGAGCCATGGCCGCTGGGCCTGCGCGTCCGGAGCCTGTGCTCCGCAACGCGGGGAGGCCACAACAGTGAGAGGCCCGCGTACCGCAAAAAAAAAAAAAAAAAAAAAAAAGAAAGGAGAAACGAACAGGCCTCCTCTTCCCTGCTTGTGGGTGCAGGAGAATGAAGAAAGAGACCCTGAGTTGTACTTGGTCCACTCAGAATGAGTCATGAGCCAGCCAGGGAGGGGTGGGGATGGCCTCGCTTGGTCGTTGGTCTTTCAGCCCTCCTTTTCCTGAACACAGAGCCGCTCCTACCATAGGCAGTTAGTAGGAGCTGGGACAAAGGCCCCAGTGTGAGGCGGGGGGGCCTCGGTCGGAGACCCACGGGGCCAGAGAGAGTAATTAGCGACTGAGCCAGAGGCTGTGCAGAGGATGGAAGACTGGGAGCTGGTGGCACGGCTTGGGGACCACAGCCAAGGAGGCGAACCCCAAGCGTGTGCGGGGAGGAATTTCACCAGGCTGAGTCGTCCACACCTGTCCAGGTTCAGGATGACACAGGTGGGTGGCCAAGGCCAGCGCTGGAGGTACAAAAGCAGGGCCAGCAGGGTGGGAGTGGGGCTGAGAGCAGGCTAGGGAGAGCGCACGTGGGAGCCAGAGCCGGGACGAAGAGGTGGCGGGAGAGCAGCCCTCTCTACGGACTGGCTTTCTTGGAGGGGGCACTCGGGCTGGAGACCTTCCCCAGGGCATCCTTGTAGTCGGTGGTGCTGCTCTGGTTCTGGCCCTCCCTGCCGTGGATGTCGCACACTCCGGGGATGCAGCTGCTGCCTTTGACCACATAGCCTCCGCTGACCGAGTTGGGCCAGAAGCCATAGCCACTGCTGCCGCTGGTGCTGCTAATGACGGCTGCAGGGGGAGGGCAGGGTCAACACCCCACAAGCACAGCTGGGGGCGGGACCGGAGGAGGCCGCCTTTCCCCGGGACGGATGGGGCTCTTATTGGAGCAATGGGTTGGGTGGGGGACCCAGTCACAGCCAACCCCGTCCCCACTGGGGGAAATATCTCAGAGACAGCTTCCTCCATGCGTTGCCCTTGGCTTGCCCAGCTTATATCCAATCTAGCTGATTCTTAACTCTCAGAGGTCCACCTCTTTGGTCCAGGTGCCAATGGACCCACCTGTCATTCTGAACACCCTGCCTCTTCTATTAGTCTTTTTTCTAAACTTCCCAGCTTCCAACCTCTGCCTCCTACCGTCTGTCCTCCAGATGGCATCTTTTGGAAGCTATGATTTAACTCTTAGGCCTGATGAGAAATCCAGAGATCTAACACTTTCAGCTTGACCTCCGAGGTCCCCCATTTACTAATTCCCCAGCCCAGGTCTCATCATAACTTGCAACCTGGCTCCCCAGGCCTCACACGCACCCATACTCATCTTCTTGCACCGTGTCCTTTGGTTCCCCATCACCGTGGTGATAGCCTTCCTAGCTGCCCACAGAACAGGAAGACAGAATGATAAGAAGGAAGGAGCGCTGGGCTGGGAGTCAGGAGGTCTGATTGCTGGACATGCCCTGCCATCTGGCTGTGTGATCTCAGGCAAAGTTTTCCCCTCTCTGGTCCTTAGATTCCTCATCTCCACACACAGGGTATAACTAAGGCCCTTTCAAGTCCACACATTCTACAATTTTAGGTCCAAGAACACAAGTACTTACAGATGCTGACAGGGGAGGGAAATTCTCCTGACATCCTGTTAGGGGAGAAATAAAATAAGAACAAGCAGTTATTCAACCCACAATCTATTAACCTCAAAGCTAGTGCCCCCACCGGGCCTAATGTGGGTTTCTGAACTCAGTAGGCACCTATGGAAATACCAGGGCTCCTTTGGCACAAGCAGAGCTCCAGAAGCTATGGGGGCCACCCCTGAATCTTTGGGGTAACCAGGCAAAAATCCATCAAACAGTAGTTCTCATGAGGTGTGCTTGTGGGGACGGCATGCACACCTCCCAAGGGTCGGCCTCCCAGGCATTGAGGCTTTCCTTCTCCCAAGAGCATTGGTGATGCTGGAGCGGCTGCCCTGGGACAGCACTCAGAAGCTCATCTTGTACCTGGACAATTAATGAAGAGACAACAAGAAGGCCTAACACAGTAATGTTTTTTTTGGCGGGGGTGGGGGGTAGTGTACGCAGGTACAGGCAGGAAAGTGGTGAGGACTGAATGAACCAATCCACGTAGCACAGTGCCTGGTATGAAGTAAGCACTCGTGTCTGGGTAGTATTATTAATTCTATTATTATTCCTAGCATCACCACCCCTTCATTCCCCAAGAACTGATCTCTTCTGGATTAAGATGTGTTAGGCTTTCTCCTTTGGTCCTTCCCAAACCCCTGTGGCCTTCCTGCCAGAGCACCGCTCCCTCACTGGCACTCCTCGCTCTCCGGCAGCTTGCGGTAGGTGGCGATCTCCATGTCCAGGGCTAGCTTCAGGCTCATGAGTCCCTGGTACTCACGCATCATCCTGGCCAGCTCCGCTATGGACTGGTGCAGGGCGGCCTCCAGCTCATCCAGCTCGGCCCGGGCATCCTTCAGGGCGTCGCCCCCACGCTGCTCAGCATCGGCGATGGCCGTCTCCAGGTTGGAAGCCTAAATGGGGAATAACAGAGGCTGGAAACGGGAAGGGCTCACTGGAATCAGCCACATCCAAGTCCCACTCATTCTTTGAGATTCTGAAGCAGAGATGCCCAGCTCCACCCTTCAGACTCCCTGTCCCTCTTCTAGTTGGAGCCCCTTCTGGGGTCGGCAAGTCCCTTCTTAGCTTTATCTCCACTCTGTTTAGACATTGGTGGTGATGAAAAACAGTGCATCCTGCCCCGCTGAGTTGATGGCTAATTCAGTACCACTCGGTACCTTGCAAAGTCATTTATGTGGCCACCCCGCTCTGAGGACACAAAATGAGTAAGAGTAAGCTCAGCCTTCTGCTCTTGAGTTGTTTAAAGTCTAGGAGGACAGCTCACTGGAATATGGTATTGCAGGTACAACAACAGTGGCTGCTCAGGTGCATGGGGTCACAGGCGAGGGCACGGGGAAGGAGATACCCCAGGACAAACAATTATTTCCCAAGTGCTTACCATACGCCCGGCACTGTGCTCAGCCCTACACATGGCTTTTATATAACTTGACTCATCCAGTCCTCACAACACCCTGTGCAGTGCAGACAAGTAACTTGCCCAATGTCCCAGAGCTACTAAGTGTTAAAACCCATGGGACAGTGGGAAGAGCACTGGACCAGGAGTCAGGAGACCTTGGTTCAGATCACGACTCCACCACTTACCGCAGTGCAACCCTCTTAACCTCTCTGAACCCCAGTTTCCTCATCTGTAACAACGGGTAACGCTTGCCTCACAGGGTCTTTGGGAGGATTCAGTGTGATAAAATGACAGGGGATGCTGCTACTGTTAAGGTATATGAGAATCTTGTCTCCCCACCTACTAGAACTGAGACTGCTGCCTATGTTCCCAGGAGCAGCTCCGAGCGAGGCCTTAATAGATATCCCCAGAAGGAACTTGAAGGGGGGTGCTCTCTGAGCCCACTTCTCCTCAATCACTGAATCAACAAATGTTTATTAAGCAGCTACTCTGTGCCAGGCACTGTACTAGACGCCGGGAAAACAACGGGAGCAAAGTAGCCAGCTCTCTGCTTCCCTCTGGTCCAGTGGAAGAAGGGACATGCGGGTGTCTGGCAATTACAGAAGCCTGACAAGTACGGGGGAGACGCAAGTGCCAGGCGAGCACATTGCTCAGGGCAGGAGGGGAGAGGGATGTGGTCCTAGCCCACCCTGGCGGGTGAGAGAAGTCTTCCTAGGGGAGGGGGCTTCAAAGCAAGGGTCCTTGGGGCGAGTTGCAGATGACATGCCCCAGGGACACCTGTTCTAAGGGTTTGACACAGTGACCTCTTTGGTCCCTTTCCTCCCCTGGGCAGAGATTTGGGAGGCTGACACTCTCGGCCCAATCATCGCCCTCCAACTCTGCCTGTCCACCCCACGCAAAGGCGACCAGCCACCTCACTTGCTTCTTCACATTCTCAATCTCTGAGCGGAGCCTCTGGATGAGCCGGGTGAGCTCTGAGATCTCATTCTTGGTGTTTTTGTTTTGTTTTGTTTTGTTTTTTTTGCGGTACGCGGGCCTCTCACTGTTGTGGCCTCTCCCGTTGCGGAGCACAGGCTCCGGACGCGCAGGCTCAGCGGCCATGGCTCGCGGGCCCAGCCGCTCCGCGGCATGTGGGATCTTCCCGGACCGGGGCACGAACCCGTGTCCCCTGCATCGGCAGGCGGACTCTCAACCACTGCGCCACCAGGGAAGCCCTCATTCTTGGTGTTTATGAGGTCGTCCCCATGCTGGCCAGCTGCCAGCTGCTGTTCCTGGAACTGGGGACCCAAAGGGCGGAGCCATGGATGGGGGTGATGAGCATGTCGTGGGAGTACATGGTGGCTTGGGGTTGGTGATGTCATGGGGGCAGGCCACGCCGGACACTTGACTAGACATTCCGGCCCAGCCCTCATGCCTACTGGGGTCACCCTCCCCGGCCCGGCCTCAGCCCAGCTCACCTTGGTCTGGTCTAGCGCCTCGGCCTCGGCCTTCCTCTGCAGGGCGATCTCCTCGTACTGGGCGCAGACCTCATCAAAGATGCCGTCCAGGTTCGGGTGGCAGTTGTTGTCCATGGACAGGATGACAGACATGTCGCTGATGTGGGACTGGATCTGAGCGATCTCCTGAAGGGGAAGCAGTGATGGTCTCAGGACTTGACTGATGGAGGCCAACAACCTCCCTCCCAAGGTTAGCAAACACTGGTGATGCCAATTTAGAGGCTCCAAACCAAGGCTGTTGCTCTCTGGGCAAAGCGAGTTCCCTCCAGGCCCCCGACAGAGTCCTGCTGCTATGGAGATAAGGCCAGGACCATTTCCTTCCCACCCAGAGAGGAGATGAGGAACCTCTGAGGGCTGAAATAGAGATGAGTGGTTGAGAGCTGGGGCCTGGGTGCCCCTCCCAGCCCCAGAATAGAGTTTTACCCGCTGGCAGCCCTCGGAGGGGTGGAATGAAGAGACGGACTTACGGCTTCATAGAGACACTTGAAGAACTTGATCTCCTGGTCCATGGAGTCCACCTTGGCCTGCAGCTCCACCTTATTGGCATAAGCTGCGTCCACGTCCTGAAAGATAGCCCGGCCATCCCTAAGTCACTGCCAGTGCAGCCCAGAAGGCAACACACACCCCAGCCTGGGTCCCCTGCACGGGGAAATAGCCACCTCTTCTCTTTGGGAGGTTCATGGGAAAGGGGAGGAAGGAGCAAAAGGCCCCGCCCTGCCCCATCCTGAGAATGGGCTCCCTCGGCAGTGGGGTTGGGGTGCCCCTCTAAGGAAGGGCACCCATCGAGGCGGCTGTCGGTCATCACTGTCACATCCGAGCCAGGCGCGCAACTGCAGGGACAGCACCTGTGTGTCATCCTCCACTGTTCTTCACTGTGGACAAACCCCGACCCCATTAAACACTCAAGAATGCCATCATCCTCTCTGCTGTTTTATTCCCTCCTCTGGATACTCTTGCATCGTGGTTTTCCGCTGCCTTCCCCTCACTACTTCTGAATCAGTTCACTTTCTTTGAAAGCAGAGCACGCTGGCAGGCTCAGCTCCTCCAGGTCCCAGGCCAGCCCCAGATCCAAGACCTGCCTACCCCTCACCTTTTTGAGCAGCACAAACTCATTCTCTGCCGCTGTCCGCCTGTTGATTTCTTCCTCATACCTGCAGGAATGCCAGTGCTCTGTCGGTTAATATGTCTCACTGAGAACCCTCGTTTGCCCAGGGAAGACCCTGAGCGAGGGCACAGATGCTGAGGGGCTGCAGGGTCCAGGGCCAGTAGGGCCAGCCAGGCAAGGAAGGCTTCCTGGAGGAGGAGAGGTGGTCACCGATTTTGGAAGAAGGAGATTATTGAAGATCCAGCTTTAAAAACGAGGAAGGAGCGTGTGGCATGAATGTCCTGTAGGAAATCTCACATCTGTCCTAAGTGCCAGGCTGGAGGAGCAGGGAGCAAGTTTCCATTTTCTCGGGGGTGATTCTGCTTGGTATGACAAGGAACGCTGCCTCCCTCCACCTCCCAAAATGTGAAGCTGGGGTAGCTGCCCAGTCCTGCTTGATGAGCTCAAAAGGGGCAGGGACAGTCGTGTAGCTACAGGGGGTCCCCTCCCAGCTCACCTCTTCCTGTGGTCCTCCAACACGTCCCGCACGCTTCTCAGGTCCGAGTCCAGCCTCACCCGGTCCCCGGACAGCGTCTCCAGCTGCTTGCGCAGGTGGCTGGTGCAGCCCTCGAGGATGGCCTCCAGGTTGCTCTTACAGTCGTTCAGGTCCAGCTGCTGCAGCAGCTCTCACTTGGTCCCCAGCACCTGGTTCTGCTGCTCCAGGAACCACACCTGGAATCACACAGATGCTACCGTGTCCCGTGCATAACTCCATTGACCGCCCCCCTCCCCGGTTATATAGATTTTCCTCAAGTCATTTGGCTCCAGTCCTGACTCTCCACTCATGGAATTCCATGCAGACAAGACCCTTTACAAGGGCTCCTTCCATAGCCCTTTGAATAAAACCAATCACTGAAAACCCACTGAAGAAGGAGATTCCACGGGGTTCTTCTGTAGCCTGACCCAGCCCGCAAGAGAGGCTCTTCCTCTGTCTCAGCTAAGTGTTCGTTCTGTACCATGAGCCCTTCCCTCTGATTAGTGCTGATTCTATCAGCCATTCACCTGCCTTAGAGAGTCGGAGATGCATCCAGCTGTTCTCCAGATTCCCATCACTTCTTTCTCAAGGTAGGGCTACCCTTTACCCAATTTCCCACCCTTCTCTGTAAAATCCCCAAAGAAAGCAGCACATTCATTTATTCCTTCGTGCCACCTAGCTCACAGGTCTGTTCTTCTCTCTGCTATGATCACACCGCCCTTCCTGAGGTCCAGCAGCAACCTTTCTATCCACAATGCCCCGTTCACTCCCAGCCAGCATGGAATCACTCACATCTCACTGGACTGTCTTATCCTCCTGGGAGGCCCACCTTGTCGATCAAGGAGGCAAACTTGTTGTTCAGCGCCTTGATCTTCTCCCACTCCTGGGCCCGCACCTTCTGGATCTCGGGGTCCAGCTCCACATTGAGGGGGGCCAGGAGGCTCTTGTTGACAGTGACCTGGTGGATGCCTCCAGGTGGGTACGTGGATGGGCACAAGGGCCCCAGGGCCACACTGTCAAACATGCTGCCGGCAAAACCACTGGCCCGGCCCCCTCCATACCCAGAGCCAAGCCCAAAGCTGTAACCTCCAGTCTGAACACTGTTACCAGCCACACTGAGGGAAATACACCTATTCCCTCCGAGAATGTAGAGGCTTCAGCTGCCAAAGCCAGCCCCAGCTCCTTTGCCAGCTGCACGGTAAGAAGCCGCACTGCCCACAGCCTTCCTCAGCCCCACTGCCGAGTGCCCACTGAAGCCACCCTCGTCACCACCAGACTTGATGTTCAGTTGCCGGCTCATGGTGGCAAAGATGGAGTTGGCAGAGCTGGAGAAATGCAGTCACCAACAGAGAGAGAACACTCAATGGGGCACCCGGAGCACGGCTTCCTTTCATCCTGTCCATCCCTGGACACCAGAAAAGGGCGTCTCTCCTCTATCTCCTTTCCTCCTGCTGAAGGGCCTGGGGCTGTGGACAGTTTGGGGAACAGACATCTCCAAGCCCTTTGCAGCAACAAAGCAGTTCTGATAGCGAGTGGAATATGCTGCCCTTGCAGACTCGAGTGGTCTAATCGGGCGTTTATCTGTGCTCATAATTAGGGACCTGGAGAGTCATCCCCTTCAGAGATCTTCTAGCTTTATTTTTCCAGGGCTGCCTCTTTCTTGCTTACGTGTCAGTAAAGAGCAGGGGAAATGCCCAGGTTTGTCCAGAGAGGGCTCATCGGAAAACCCCAGGCTTCCTCCCCAGAGAGCTCATCTCCCTATTACCCGGTCTTGTTGAGGAGCTGGGGTGTAGGTCTGGCCCCGCACTGAGGGCTGGGCAGTTGAGAGTCAATTGATGGTGAGGATGGTGATGGCCATGGCGGTGGTGGTTATAATATAGAAGGAAAAGGAAGAGGCAGAGGGGAATTTCCCCGTAACAGTGTTGCGAGCGTGGCCAAATACAGCTACCCTCCCAGTCGATTTAATTGCAGGGAATTGCCTTTGCTACACGGTAGGATCTCTGACAGTCCCAAGCTTCACCGTGCTGGCTGCTCTCTAATTAGTTCATCACACTCCACACCCCAGTCTTTGAGTTCACTGGACTAAAGAGTGTTCCAAGGCTTGAAGAGATTGGTTCATTCAATAAGTAGAAAACTGAGTGCTACTATGTCAATTGCTCTATGCTAGACATCGAACGAGAAACATCTAAGACCCTCTCCTTCTTTCCAAGAGATTGAAATTGAACAGGAGACAAAATACAAGCACGTGAAAGTTGTTCTGCTGTTGTGATTGCTGTAGTTTAATTCCATATGTTTACATGAGTGACGCAGAGAAGCCATTATTGAAATTCTGCTTTTTTAAAAAAAATCAGAATAAAATCCATTGGGCTTTCTGGGGCGGGGGTTGGGAATGGGAAGGTGGGCCAGACTGGGCAGATGCACAGTACATCCCAGAGGCAGTGAGTAGCCCAGGAGGGCTGCAGGGGAAGGTTTGACTTGGGAAGCAGAGGTTGATGGGAGAAAGATGACAGAGCAGGCCAAGGCACTTCCCTTCTCCCTGAAGACAGTGTGGAGCCATGTAAGGGTCCTCAGGGGAAGAAACTTCACAGAGCCTGTGCTTCCGATTGACCAGCAGGCTCTGGGTTGCAGAAGGAGACCTGTGGGGGAGACTGGTAGCCCAGGGAGCCTTGAGGGAGCTGAGCCCGTGTGCACCATAATCTCCCACCATCTTGGTTAAAGCTATTCCTGGAGGGTAAGAGTCCTGCTCTGCAGAACACACCACATTGGAGGGGAATAGAAAGCAGTGCCACGAATAATCCCAAATGGACCTTATCGAAGTCATGGCTGCTTGGTTTGAGAATGGATACCAAAGGTCTTTTATCTCTAGTCCATTGGCCTTTTGACTGTTCCTGGACACAGTCAAGGAAGTCAGCATTCTGTAGAAGGTAATTAATGAAAGAAAAAGAAGCTTGAAGGATTCTTGAAGGAAGCTTGAAGGGTAATAAGACTTGGGGGCAAACCACAGCACCTTAGAATGGAAAGGACACGAAACTGAGTTCTCTGCTTTCCCTTTGAAAATGAGCTCAGTGCAGAAACCGAATTCTCTCAGCCTGTCTGAACCAGTTTGAAAGGAGCCTGTTTTTCCATTCTCGTCCAAAGTTAGCTAGCTCAAGCAAGAGTGTTCTGCTTTTCTCCCTCTCTCCCCACACCCCCTCCCAACACCCTTCACCTTCCTGACATGAAATTCCCTGTGTCCCAGGGTATCAAGTCCAACAGCGGATGGGACTGAAAGCTTGGGTCGAGCTCACAGTTGCAATCTGGGCCCTAGACACAGGGCTGGGGACACGGTGGATGGGAGAGGATGTTCAGAGACTGAAGCAGAAAGTTCTGTGATTGCAAAAAGGGAAAGGGGCAACTCTGGGCACAAAAGACGAGGGCAAGCACCCCAAGCAAGATGACTGAAGCAGCTAAAGACCATTTTGTAGGGTGGCCAACTATCCCAGGGTGCCTGGGACTGAGGGGTTTTCCAAGTAAGACATGGGACTTTCCATGCCACAACCTGGACAGTTCTGGAAAATCTGGACGGTTGATCACTTTATCATCACCCACCATATCACAGAGTAGAGAGTACCAAATTCTCTAGTAGTTTATGGGGGTCCCTGAAGTTATAACTGTCCAAGTCTGTGAAACATACATACTCAGGCAGTTCACTGGCCTCTCTCCATCCCTACTGGTTCTTCGTCCCCTGCACTCAACACACACTTGTTAACATGAATTCCCTAGATTATTAAGAAAACAGGTAGCTGGCATCAATTTAAATTCAATTCCACTCTCATTTATTCAAGTCCTGTTATAAGGCACTGTATTGAGTGAAAACCCAGACAGGCAGTCAGCGTGGTCAAAATTCCCACTTCCTGGTGACCATTAGGGTAGAAGACGTTGTGCAGTAAGCTTCTGTTTATTGAAACTTAGCAGAGGATGTTCAGTGACCTGAAACCTGGCGGCAGCTTCCTTATCACAGCTGGTCTCATAGAACTTTCTACCATCTCTCCACAAACCCTATCTGTGAGTCTCTGACCTGCCCTACATCCTCTCCTCAGCACCAGCATCTCCTTCCTTCCCTCTGCTGCGGTCCAGCTCAGGAGACAAATGTCAGAGCAGTTTAGCCAAGTGGCTGCAGGGCCCTTAAGGCGTCTTTATGCCAGTTCTTCTTCTGTGCAGATGCAGCCCTTCACCGCAGTGCACAGCTGGATTTCAGCCCCCACTCACCCCCTCGCCAGGCCCTAGTGCCGGACACAACCCGCACGGCCCTCAGGACAGCCCTGGTGCCTGCCCGAATCTCAAGGATAGGCTGGTGTTACACAGGTGAGGGGGAGCCTCTGGCCAGAATCCTCCCTGCTCCCAGGGGGAGGGTCATCAGGGTCTCCTGGCTTCCCCCACCCCCATCCCCGTGCTGTCGCCTACTTCTCCAGGCCTGTGCTCTGACTTCCAGTCCCCTGGGTCTTTTCCTCTCTGAGCTCCTGAAAGAAAGTGATGGACCCCCGCCGCCCGCCTCTGCCCACTCTGGGCTCCGTCCACTAGGAACTCTACCCAGCGCCGCTGCCCTCTGGCTTAGGGATCTGCAGACTAGTTTTCAATGTACGCAGCCTGAGTATCCTTAGCCTTCAACACCTCGTGGATATGCCTCACTCTCTCCTCCTACTCTGGCTCCTAAGGCTTTTATGGCTGGATAGACCCCCCAGCCCTGCCGTGGAGATCAAGCACGCTTTAGTTCTCCTTCTCTCCTCTTTTTAGAAAGAAAAGCGCTCTGGACTCTTTACAACTCCACCCCACCCCCTACCTAGTCATCACCAAAGCTTTCCTCAGCTCAAATGCACAGAGGTATGTGGAGACAAGAGCCGTCTTGCTCTGGGAAGGACACATTGGCTTTCATTTGCTCTTTTCAAAATACCACCAGCCCCCATGCCTCTATTATTGCATCCGTCTCCTCACCTCAGACCACCCCCCTAACCGCAGCCACTTCTGGAAGAAGTCTGCATCGTATTTTCTGACCCCCAAGCCCCTTTGTTGCGTGACTCTTCTTTTGAAAGAGAACAGGGAGGCCGGGGACAATGCCTTAATCTTTTGATGGTGGCTGTGAAGTCTGATGCTTGATCTGCCTCTTCCTTTGCCCATTTCCAAAGCAAACAAGCGGGCTTTGTGAGGCAGGCTGTAATGAAGCCAGTCGTCCTAACGACAAGCCCTCAAACAGGACAGAACAGCCCACGTACGGCATCCAGTAGGGAGAAGCCGGAGGTGTGGGCTGGGGGCACCTGCCTCAGGTGTGAGGGGAATAGCCATCCCCCCTTCCCTGTGTCCGTGTTATAACTGAGCCTGCGTGGTCCTAGGGACAGGAGTTAGGAGAGGGACAGGAGAAGGGGAGGAACACCCAGCAGGGCAGCAGCACCAAGGGACCTGGATGGCCACAGGCAAAGTAGGAACCGGGAGGGGAAAAAAATCTAAAAGTAGGATGTCCAGAAAGAAGTATAAGAAATAAGAAGTGGGTGTTTTAGGAAAAGGGAGCTTTTCTAGCTCCCTGGGCAGTGGGGAGGAAGGGGTTGGGCCTAAGGGGAGGAGCCAAAGGGTAGAGAGGGAGGAGGAGGAGCCCGGAGGCTGGAGACAGGGGCTTGGCCTGCGCCCCCAGTGGATGCATGACAGGCATTTCCATCCAGCCCCAGCCTGGGTGGAAGGGATGAGTTACCTGCTGGCTACAGGGAACATCTTCACTGCTGGGCTGAGGGACCTAAGCTCCACCCTCCAGGATGCAAGCCTGCCACGGACTTAGGGGCTCGGGCAGGTGGGGCTGAGGTGACACTCAACGCTCGCACCTGAGGCTGGGGTCAGCCTGTGAGCTCCTCCATCCGGAGCTGAGACCACAGCCGAGCCCCTTCAGAGAGCTCTGTCCACTCCCCTTTGTAGAGAAGGAGTCCTTGAGATCAAGCCCCCATCTCCCCAGTGTCACGGGCCACCCCCACTGAAGCAAGTGGGACGTTATGTCTGGGCTACAAGGTGTGACACGCAGCTGTGGGTTCAGGAAGCTGGCTGTGAAGAGAGCCTGCAAATCAGAGAGTGAAGGAGAGCGACGGCTGCCAGGATGCAAGTGGTCTGCAATGTGAGCCAGGGAACACAGAGGGCCGGGGCACACTGGCTCCCAGTTAAGGGAAAGGGAAAAGAGGGGCAGCGTGGAGCAAGGGTGGGGATAACAGAGAGCCAAGGAAAGGGCTGAGAGGGACCAGCAGCCATGGGACAGAACCTTCTGGAAATGGATGTGGGCCAGCAGGGCAGAGGAGAACGGGGGAAGAGCTGCGGCCTGGGATTGGAATCCAGCTGGAAGTGATCCTGACGGTCATGCCTTGGGTGTAGACAAGGAGTGATCATTGGTTGAGAGCCTGCTGAGTACATTTTAATGCATTTCATCCTCATATCAATCCTACAAAGTCAATACTCTTATTATTTTTCCCATTTTACACATGAGGAAACAGAGGAGCCGGGAGACTGAGTTGCCCAAGTCGCAATGATAAGTGGCAAAGGAAACAAACTCTTGACTGGCTGACTGCAAAGTGTGTGTCCTCACAGACACACTCCAGCCTGGAGCCACCAAGCTGTGGTTCTTTCAGGTCCGCTGAGTGGGAGCAGCTTTAACCTAGAACTTGGTGCTGCATCTGGAGTTCCAGCCGGAAGGATCTGGACTCCCTTAGGGTCCTCCTGGGGATGGATGGATTGGAAGTTAAGAAGGAGGGATTCAGGTGATGAGCCTCGAAGAGGGACCAAATATACAAGGGGGCGTGGTGTGGAAGTGCACCAAGCAGGGAGGGAGGGCCGGGGCGGTGGAAACTGGTCTGCAGGAGAGGAGAGACCCTCAGCGTCTCTCTGGTCTGTGCAGCGCTTGCCGAATGTGAGTCTAAGGGCTGAGGGATGGTGCCATAAGCAGAGGGTTGGTCCTACAAGTGGCGGTCGTCCTGAGATGGCAGGAGTGGTGGAGGCCCTGGGAGGGAAATAGAGGCAGCTGGCAAAGGGCAGCTCAAACCTCAGAGCAGCTGCCAGATGAGACCTAAAACGTCTTAAGACACTCCCGGTCTCCAACAAGTCATGTCCCCTTCACCTCCGACAGGAAGCCTTCCCAGGCTGTCTGTGTTCAGCTCTGATCCCTTCCTTCCTCTGTAACCCCTTGGCTGTGTCTCACCAGTGCCTCCACGCCCAGATCATCTACTGCACTGGGGCGGGGGCGGGGTGTGGTATTGAGATCTCAGAGGGTCCCCCTTGCAGCCAGGGCAGGAGCTTACCTACAAGTGCAGGTGAGGCTAGAGGACAGTATTACTGAGGGACGGGGGCTCTCACTCCCAGGACTTCCTGACCAGCACCAAGATTTTCAGGTGCCTGTCAAGGAAGAGCTGTCTGAAGGTCCTGAAAGAGGTTCAGGCTGCGGCAACGCCAGCACTACCCCAGTTCCTACCCCCGAATCCTGGGAGAGGAGAGATGGGAAAGGAGAGGGAGGGGAGACAGAAGCCAGGGCCTGGGCAACAAGGAGGCTGGGCCAGCCTGGGCACGCCAGGGAGCGAAACAGCATCTCCTCCAGCTGGCAGCTCCACGGTGGGCACAGAGCCTGTCCAAGATCATCCCACACCCTCTCCGTTTTAGGGAAGAGTCTTTCCTCCAGAGGCACAGGGCTGGAAGGTGCAGTACCCGGGGCTGACGGCAGAGGGCAGTGTATGCACAAAATACTGGCACCGAGGAGTTATTCTTCCTGCTTGCAAATTAGCAGTTGGTGACCGAATGGGACCGTGTGTCAGTGAAGAGGCCCAGTGTTCGCCCTGGCCCTGCATTTAACCCACCTGAGCCAGGTCTCCGGGCACAGTCCTGCTGTGGATTGACGGCTCACGAACCAGTGCACAGCTGGCAAACACAAAAGGCCCAAAGAACAGGCATTAATAGTAATCATTATAATAACAACTAACATCTATTGGCTGCAAACTATATTCCAGGCACTGTATTACTTCCATTATCCCTTTTCATATTCTCAACTCTTCTCTACGGTGAGAACTTTGACAGGTAACAAGGCATCGTGCCTGGAAGCATGGACTCTGGGATTGGACTGAGGGTCAACTCCCAACTCTGCCATTTACTAACTGTGTGACGTTGCGTGGGTTATTTTACCCTTCTGAGTCCCAACATCTTCACGAGTGAGATCTGCTTTATTAGAATTGCACCTTATAACAACTATACCTATCAGGCTGTTGGGAGAATTCATCGTCGCCAGACATGAAGTGCTGAGAGAAGTACCTGGCACATAGAAAGCACTCAGTAAAGGCCAGCTTTACCGAGAGACCCTATTTTGTAAGGGCAGGATCTTGCACCCAGTCACAACTAGCCATTAGAAGAGCCAGGATTTGAGGCCAGGCATATGACGCTCAGCCAGGACACTAGACCTACGACGGCATGTGCCTGACAGAGTCCTGGCTTATGCCTGCTGGCTGCAGATCCAGCTTAGCATGTGTCCAGAGTAAAGGTGTCTCGGTTTGGTTGATGAATTCTCTAAACTGCATACACGTGGATGCATGTAAAGCACAAATTTATGAACACAAATGTGTTTCATCACTTGTATGCCAAATCATCAGGACACATGTGTGTTCCACGAGCTCTTTCTCCCCAGTGAGGGGCAGTGAGACTGAGCCATGCATATCTGTGGCAAATGTTACACTGAGTGCCAACCGTGAGCCAGACTGAGGGCCCCGGAACAGAACACGGGGCTGTGAGGGGTGGGGGGAGGGGACAGACATGTGCGCAGCTAACGTGACACCAGGAGAATAAAGCAACAACTGTAATACGGGTTCGGGAACAGTGCTGTGGATGTGCGGTGCTCCGGTCTGCAACCTGCTCTCACCAGTACCGTGAACATGGGCAGAGCGCTTAGACGTCCAGGCCTCCATTTGCTGGCCTATACGGTGGGGGTACCAGGGGAGTTGTTGCCACCAGCTCTAACGTTCCTTCTCATTTAATGCTTGATGACTTGGTGGAGTCCACCTGGAGGGACCAGAAAACACAGGTCCGTGGGAGGTGGCATTTCAGCCGAGCCACGAAGGATGAGTGGGCTTTCAGGAAATGGGTCATGGGCATCGAGATTGGAAGTCATATTTGCCATGGTCCTGGGGTGTGAAGAGTCCTGGCCTCTGGGAAGAAAGACTGGAGTGTGAGGCTGGGGAATGACAGGGAGGAGAAGGGGTCACGGGCACCCTGAAAGTCACCCTCGAATGACACTCATCCTTGGAAGGTGGCCTCGCCCTGGAGGACTCTGCCCTTCCGCACCTTGCTCAAGGCGACCGTGCTAACCGCTTCTGAGAGAACACTAACAGAAACACACATGCGCTTCGATGAGCACCCTTCTTATTCCGCTTAATTCTTCTTCACAGCGGTCATCACGGCCTGACAGCGTTTCCTGCGTTTGTTAGTTGCTGAGTTTTATTCTCCCCACCAGACTGTCAGCTCTCTGAGGACAGGCTCCGTGCACCCGTTTGCTGACTCCACAGTTCCCGGCGCCTGACAATGCCGGGCTCACCGAAGCTCTGTCTAGTGAGCCACTGCTTTGCGGACGCTGTAGACACAGGTGCATCCATAAGCAGGTGGGCGTGCTGGCCTCAAATGTGAGGGTGGAAAAGAATCGGCTGGAAGAAGAGGAAAGCAGGGCTGGAGTGGGGGAGTAGGACTGGGGGTGGGTTGGCAGGAGAGTGAAGAGGAAAGAAGGAGTGACTCTCCGGCAAAAAGAGGCAGTTGTGGGGGGACACGGTGGGAGCTTTAGAGAAGTGCAGCAGGAAGCCGTGCTAAAGCTCGAACACCTGACAGTCTGGGGGGTGATTTGGTTCCTCGATCACAGAGGCCTGAGCCTCTTTATAATGGCGGGGGGGTGGTGACTGTGCCCATCTGGCAGGGCCATTGTGTGGAATAGGTGCCCCGGTGCATGGGAAGCCCCAAGCCTGCCCGGAGGCGCATCAGTAACAAATCTCCGCTGTTTATAAGGAGCACCTCTCACCCAAAGCCTACCTGGCCAGGACCAAGACGGCAAAGATCCGTGTCAGGGCAGGGACCCAGAAGGAAGAAAGAGCCGGACCAAGAAAAACTGTTCAGGGCAACTCAGATGTCGACATCCCAGGCAACATAGTCAACACTCAGGATCAAATGATATCAGTCGTTTATTGTGGGGGAAGCAGAGACCTGGACACAATCCCAATCAGAGGACAGTGAGAGCCCCTTGGCTGTGAAGGCCCAGAAAGGCACGGGGACAGATGGGCTTTCCCCTGGTCGCAGGGAAGCATCCTGGGTATGTGTGTTATCTCTGCATTTGGGGCGGTGACCCAGTGAAAGGTGACCAAGGAGAAGGTCACCGAGAGAGCCCACGGCTGGACTTCCTGCATCAGAGCATTGCCCTGCTGAGGACAACAGGGAGGGGGGATGGGACTGGGATTGTGGTTCCGGAGGAAGCATTTCCTGACTTGGGAAGGGAACCTGTGGGAGGAGATGAGGACACAGGGAGGAGATGAGGACACAGGGAGGAGATGGATGAGGTCTGCAGCTGTCGGCTCACAGAGCCAGCCTTCACTTGCCCTTCATCTCGAGGCCTTTTTCGTTGCACAGCTGCTGCCTGAGGTTTCTGGCAGGGGGATCCTTGTGAACTCACTGCCACAGCTGCCTTTGGTTTTTTGTTTTTTGGGTTTTTTTTAAAGGATTGAACAAATGTTTAACCAAAGAAAATATACGGGTGACAAATAAGCACATCAAAAGACGTTCATCATCATCAGCCATCAGCGAAACGGAAACTAAAGCCACAAGACACCATTATACAACCTGTTAGAATGGCTCAAATAAAAACATCGAATGCTGCTGAGGATGCAGAGAGACTGGAAATCCCATACGTCACTGGTAGAAATGCAAAAGAGTATAGACGATCGGAAAACAATTTCTGCCTTTGGTTTTGACATCCACGGCCGAGGGTTTGCAGCTGTGGCTGCTCGAGGTGCCGAAGCCCACGCCGAAGCCAGCCCCTCCTGCCCCAGCGCCGGTGTTGCTGATGACGGCTGCACCAGGCGAGAGAAGACCCAGCCCGGTCAGCCTCCTGGGGCATCCTGACCGCTCCCTTAGTTCTCTCCACTAGGGTGGCTTCATGTGGAGACCCATTCTCCACTGTGTAGTTTCAGTTTACTAAGAGATTTCCGTCAGCACTGATCATCTTTCATGTACTTGGCCCCCATGAGTTTGACCTTTTCCTAATTAGTCTGCATCCATCTATCATTATCAGACTATAAACACTAGTAGTCTCTATCAGTGAATTTCTCTCTGGGTAGGACCAGATGAAGAAAGGCACTTCAAGGAGGCCTTCTGATGCTGCTGCTAAAGAAAGGGGCTGCTGGAAGTACCCCACGACAGAAGCCTGCACTCTCTCTAGCTTTGAAATCTAGAGGAGGTTATTTCTGCTTTTTTGCGCATTCAGCCTTTCAGGCTCCCCTCAATCCTTATTTCATTCTAGGGCCTTTATTATGGACTGGCCTCAAAGAACTGGAATATAGCCATTAGGCATCATTCTTACAGTAGACTTTGGGATTATATGCTGTTGGATATCATTGAATCTCTCTACAGATAATGCTTTTGTATTTCATGATATTATTTTTCTCCGGGTTACTAAAGCCAGCTCCCTTTTTGTGCCCCTAAGTCTCCCCTGAACCCACTCTGTTATTCTGAATTTTCTTTGGTGTCATATGGAAGTAGAGGGACTTAGACTTCTGGTAGTTGACCAGGGGCAGAACCAGGTCCTGCAGATACTTACAGATGCTCACGGAATTTGGATATTCACCAGACATCCTGAAGAGGGAGAAAAAAGCAGATACACCCTCCAGAAACCATCTCCCCTTTGACCCAAGGAGTCACCTCTCTGAATCAGCCTCTCCTCTCAGACATGCCACCTTCCACCCTATCCCAGCCTCCTTCCTTCCCAAACACCCTAGTGGGACCTCTCATAAACAGAGAACTAAAATGCAAAATCTGCTGCAAGGAGTAAGCTCTCCATTATCTGATGTGTGGGATAATTGTGCCCCGGCTTCCGGTCAGTTATGCCACTGGTCTTAGACAATTAAGAGGAGTGAGCCCACATCCTCACTGGACCTCAGGCTTTGCCAGAGCAACCTTGAGCCTAGATGACTCTTGGAGACCATCTTGTCCCCTCCCCCCACCTTAAGAATGCATC
>NW_021145756.1:48084-56208 GCF_002837175.3 Physeter macrocephalus | reverse complement strand
ACACGCAGCATCACACTTATCTCGTCTCTCTTCCACACCTGACCAGCCACATCCCACCTCACAAAGCCTCTGCAGGTCAGAGACTGTGTCTCCCAGTGAGTCAAGGGACCAATAATCACCAGGGGCTAGTTGCCTTCTAGGTCTGACTGCCTGTGTTCGGGTGGACTCCTGCGAGGCCCGGGCATGAGCCTGCCCTTCTGGTCATGGTCTCCCTACCCCATATGATGGGAAGACTGAACTGGGCCCACCAGAGGTCCCTGCCATCTCCTGCCTCCTATGTGTACCCGAAGGATGCAAAAGCAGAAGGGAGAGGGGAGCATGGGACACGACTGGCCTCAGCACTGATCTGGAGGGCTTCCTTGGGGAGGGAGCTGTGGGTTGGGTTTAAAACTGGGGAGAGGCCTGGAGGGAAGGGGTATGAGAGAGGAGAGAGGCAAGTGGAGTAGGAGGAAGAAGCTGAGAAGGCTAGTGGTGGGGGCGGGGAGGACACATGGATGGCTGGAGGCCTAAAGGCTCCTCCTGCCCAGGCCACACACCTTGGCCAGGGCTTTGAGTCACTCCGGGAATAGCCCAGCCTCCCTCACCCCAGCCTGACATCTGAGTGCCAGCACGCTGTGCATCTAGCTCTTCTCCTGGGCCCTACCCCTCAGCCCCTGCACCCTCCATTCCCTCACAAAGAGCAGTCAGGGACCCTCTATGTGAGCCAAGCCTGGCAGACCCTATGCAAGTTTACCTCTCTCAGGGCATCTGGCACCGAAGCTCTACCTTTTTGATGCACTGGGCCTCAGTTCCCCTAGGTGGTCTGGATGGTTCCCACTGTTCTATGGGACAGGTTAGACTCCCAATCCCTCCTTTCTCAGTCCTCAGATGCCTGCCCCTTTGCTAATCCATCCACTGAAGAGTTACTAGCTGAGCACCTACTCCATGCCAAACCTTGTGGACCACATATCACATATATGTATGTTTGTACACTGCAGGCATGTATGTATATGTGCACCCTGTGTGTGTGCACAGCCTGTCCCTCCACCCAGACTGCACATCCTCTCAGGTGGGGGCCCAGCCCCTGACTCTGCATCCTGAGGCTAGGGCGAAAAAGTCCTAGGGTCAGTCACTTGGTTCCCTGATTCTTGGGAACCCAAGGATGGACAGGGAGGGGGTCTGACGAGTCTGCCCAGGATCTACCCCCTGTCCTCGGCCCCTCTAACCCCCACCTCCAGCCAGCCAGCTCCCAGCACTGAGAGAGAGGTATAGGAAAGATGGGGAGTTTGGGGCTCTGTAACCTTCTCCAAACACCAGATCTCCACTCACAAGGAGAGGGGAGCCATGCTCAGAGAAGATGGAGGGAGGCCAGGCTGAGCCTCCATCTCCTGCCTGGTCATGGTAAACGCTGCTCATGTTGCCCCTGGGGCCGGCTGTGGTTTGTCAAAACCAATTACTTCTCTGCCTCTGCCAAATGCTTGGGGCTCCACGGATCTCAGGCAAGTATCCCGGTGACTGCCACTGATCCAGCCATGGATGGGGGTGGAGGAGGGTGGAGGAATGCAGATGGGGTCAGCCATCCCCCGGGGCCCAGCATGGAAACCCATTCGGTCCTCTACTCCATCCCCCATCTCCCACCCTTGATTATCCAGTTGAGCCTCCGGCTCTGGACATGCAGCTCCATCACTCTCCAGAGGTGGATGCAGAGGCCAGGGGAGAAGGGAGCACACTCTGGCCTCTCCTCAACAATCTGCAAGCACTTGGTCCCCATCGGAGCTGACCCCCAGCTGTTCTGCTGCAAGGTCAGCCTCCCTGGGGACCCCAGAAGAGAGCCAAGGTGTTTATCAGAACTCTTGCCATGGGAGGTGGGCCTTGCCTTAGGAAAGTTGGACAAACAGCCCAGATTCCCAAGATGGAAGGATTGAGGGGCATCCACTTCATGGAAGGGGCCTACAGCAAAGCCACCGGTTCTCAACCAAAACTTCCAGAGAGCGGCGCTGTGTGCTGGTACGGTTCTGATCATGCCTCTGAGATCGTCTCTTTCTTAAACTGAGGGACCTCAGTCCGATAGCTGCCGCCCTCAAGAACCCAGAGCTTGGTGGCTTCCTACCACCCCTACTCCAAAGCCAGCCTAGCCCCGTGCCCTTCTCTGAGCCCACAGGGCCAGGGAGACAAGCTGCCGACTGGGTGACTGATTTGAGAAACAGACTCACAGGCCTCTTCTGGGGGCAGATGCCCTTCCCTTCACCCCCACCCGCTTCCTCGCCAGGGGGTGCCTCTGCAGCTGGTTCCCTTCCGTGGCCCATAGGCCTTGTTTCTTCAAGCTCTTGTGGCCTTTGTGCCTCTCCCAGAAAGGTCCCCCAAAGATGTCATGGTCAGAAGGTGCTACAGATGGAATGTTCGTGTCTCCCCCGCAAATTCATATGTTGAAACCCAATCCCCATTGTGATAGTATTTAGAGGTGGGCCCCTTGGGAGGTGATCATGTCATAAGGGTAGAGCCCTTTCTTGTGAATGGGATTAGTGCCTTATAAAGGAGACCCCAGAGAGATCCTTCACCCCTTCCACCACTAGTGGACACAGCGAGAAGACAGCTGCCAGGAAGTGGGCTTTCACCAAACACCAAATCTGTTGATGCCTGGATCTTGAACTTCCCAGCCTCTAGAAACATGAGAAATTTCTGTTGTGTATAAGTCACCCAGTTTATGGTATTCTGTTATAGCAGCCCAAACAGGACTAAGAGGGCAGGGAAGAGGAAACCAATTTCCAAATTCCTGGGCTTCAGCAAGCAAAGGTGACACTTTGGGCACCTGAACTTTCTAAAACTATAACTAACTCCTGGAAGGGCAGGCAACTGATAGTGGAGGGGGTCACAAAAGCACCCCCACATTTGCAGGGCTCTGTCTGCAGCCCTTCCTTGCCCCTGCTCCCTTGAGGACAGGGGCTCAGATCCCCGTGTCACAGATGGGGGAACCAAGGCTCAGAGAGGCAGGACAACATGTGCCAGGTCCCATGGTATGGGGAGGCCCAGCTCTGCCATTGCTCCCCATTTCAGTCTTTCTTCCACCACCCACCATTCCGTGTGGCCCACGGCACAGGCTCCAAGTTCAAATTCTAGTTCTGCCACCTACCAGCTGTAGCAGCTCAGAAGACACAGCTCTTCTCTCCTGCCCTGAGCCATTCTCTATCCTCTGGGAGCTGACCTCAGATGTGGCCCTACGGTGACCTCTTGGCACAAGATGGAAGCTGCTGGCCCCTCTCCCATGCTTGTATCACCAGGCGTGGGTCTGCTGATCCCATGCAGAGATGCCTCTCCCATAGACCTGTTCCCTCCACACCCACAACCTCCACAGGAACCTGGGCAACAGCTCTTTGCTGAGGCTGTCCCAGAACCCTGAAGCCTCCTAGCAGGGCTCCCTGCCCCTGTCTGCCCCTGCAAGACTCCAGGAGCAAGGGGTTCTGAGTTAGCCAGAGAGAGATGCGATCACCCAGGCATGCCCCTCTGGGGACCTTCCTGTCACTGTATCCTCCACCTGCTGTGAGGCTGCTCTGACCTAACACCCTCATACTCTGCGGAGGAGGAGAAGAGGCCTTGGGAGGGCCAGGGGCTGAGAAGGGCACAACTACTGGCTCAGCTTAGCAGCCCCAGAGGAGCCATCAGCTTGGGGGTGGCTCCAGGCAGCTGGTGCCTGTGGAAGGCATGGCCAACATGAGCCAGGGCCCCTGGGCCAGGTGTCTTGGGGCAGCCCTCCCACAACACTGACCTCCCCGTGCCCCCTCTCTGGTGGGGGACATGTAGAAGAGGTGCAGGAGACCAAAGCCAGTCAGTTGGCCATCAGGCAGGAGCTCCTGCCACAGACGAACTGGCTTTTGAAAAGCTTCTCAAAAATGGAATTTTCTCCTTCAGGCAACAATGGAGTATGTGCGGGGAGGGGCAAGCAGGAGGGCAACAACCACCCTCCATCTCCCCGCACAGGGCTCGGGAGAGAGCATTCCCAGAACTCACAGTGGGGAGGTGGTGCCAGAAGAGGCCACCCCCAGGGCAGGACGTGGGAAGCAAAGAGGTAAGGAGCAGGCTGGGCTAGGGGGACAAAGAGGGGGTCCAGGAAGGGCTTCCGCCAGGCTCCAATGGCTCTGCCTCAGTATATCCAATTATGCTCACGTGGCAGCCTCATCATGTTTCAGACGCCCTCCCAGGAGCCCCCCCTCAGTCCCATGCATCCCTGCTGGGTGCTGAGCAAGAGGACCATATGGAGGGAATAATAAGACAATTAACTTTCCATTAAAGAATAATATATGTGGGTTTTTAGAGAGGCGAGCGGCAGCAATCCCTACCCAGCGGCATACTTCATACCCGCGCCCCGCCCAACGCCCCTCACGCACCCCACACCCCAATCATCTACACTAGGAGAGAGCAGGGTGCCGCTGGGCTTCAGCGGGAGGTAGCTGGAGGAGGTGGGGGCTGCACAAGGAGCAGAGCCCCTAGGATGATGGTTCGGAGGTTCTAGTAACCCTGGGGAGGGAGTGTGATGGGCCTGGGTGGGTCTCCCTCATCACCGCTCTCCGGAATGAGCACATTAGCTGGGACAACCGTGCATGTCCTGCGTGAGTGCGGGTCCACCTGGCCAAGGTGGACTGACTCTTGGGGCACATGTGAACCACAGTGCTTTGATAGAAGGACCAACTGTAGGTCTGGGGGTCACAACCACTTGAACTCCCCATTCTGGCCCTCTCAGGGGTGCTTCTGTCCCCTGGCACCTTCCCCCACCCCAGCTTCCTTCATCCTCTTCTGCTGGCCCTCTAGCGTTCTGAGCTTCCCTGGCACTCCTGGACATTGCTGGTCCCACCTGAGATGCCCAGAGAGGACCCCTTACCCCAAAGGGGGGCCAGACACAGCCTTGGCCAGCACCCCCTGAGCCAGTGTGTGACGGCGCATGTGTTTCAGGAATTGGCGGTACCAGCGGGGGGTGGGAGTGGAGGAACAGGGAGAAGGCTGTTTTTTTTTTTAATTTATTTGGTTGCACCGGGTCTTAGTTACGGCAGACAAGCTCCTTAGTTGTGGCATGTGAACTCTTAGTTGTGGCATGCATGTGGGATCTAGTTCCCTCACCGGGGATTGAACCTGGGCCCCCTGCACTGGGAGCGTGGAGTCTTATCCACTGCACCACCAGGGAAGTCCTGGGAGAAGCCTGTTTCAAGGGCACCTGCAGAGGGCCCTGTTCCTGCCTCCCTGAGCCCCTCAGGAAAGGGGTCCTCAATGTGGCCAGACTTTGATCCTTGCCTGGAGCCAGCTCCAGATGTGGCACTCTGCAAATATTAATTACGCATTCCCAGGGAGCACTGAACAGATGCGGTGTGGGCATGGCCAGGGGCAGACAAGATGGGCTAGGACTATGGTGCCGTCACTGGTTCAAAAATCCCATTTCTGGCCACCCACAGAAGTGGGGACACATGAACAGCATTTGTCTGATTCACCATGACTGTCCAGAGAAGCACAGCCGTGGGGAGGGGAGCAGGAGACTTAGGGTCAGGGATCTCTGAGTCCTAGGGTCTTGCTCTCTGTGGATGCAGCTCAGCAGTCCAGGTGAGGGGCCGCACCAGGCCTGCACCTCTGCCTTGACATTTCTCACCAACCCCACCACTACCCAGGGCTAGCAAGTCAGGGCTCCAGGATGGGACTGGTGGGTAAAGACAGTCAACCACACCTTGGTTTCCCCATGAGTGACTAGCAGCATACAGCCGGGCTAAGGCCGTCATGGGGGCGGAAGCATCCAGGGACGTAGGCAGGGCTCTGAGCCACTTCTGCCCTGAGACACGTGTGGGGGTTGATGTGAACTGAGAAATGCTCCCACAGGTCCAGACTTGGATTGAGCTTTCCCAGAGGATGGCCTGTAGTCCACAGACATGACCATCCCAGGTCTCTGCTCCCATACCAGCTCTAGCCAGACAGACTTTCCTCACCCCCGACCCCCACCCCAGACAAAGGATCTTTTCACTTCCTTCTGGAGAGACCCTCCACGGAAGGTGTCTCACCCAAATCAGGAATCCGTCCCAGGGCTGGTGCACCTGATGAGCCACTGGTTCTTCCTCCTGTCTGACTATAATCTGTCCTGCTTTGCTTTCCCACAAGGTCCCCAGAGTTGTTCCCTTTCTACCCTGGACACCCAGTCAGAAGGGGATAGGTCCCTGGCTGTACCCATCAGAGTGACCTGGGCTTCAGAGTGGGAGACAGGCCATCTCCACATGGTCCTCTGTGCACCCCCAGGCACCTGATGAATTATTCATCCTGATCAGCCTCATTATGTGAATGAGCTCAGAGCCCAAGCATATGCTCTCTGCTATCCCCGCAAAGGATGACAATATGGTGCTGATGGGGGAGGGTAGGAAAGGGGCTCAGGAAACCTTGCTCAGCTTCTAGGGGCCCTGGAGGGGGCAGACTGCAGTAGAGCCCACACTTCTGTGGCCTGTTCACGTCAGGAGTAAGCCAGGGCTGGCGGGGAGGCGGGGCTGGGTTTACCCGGTAGGGCACGGCTCAGGAGCACCAGGCCACAGTGGGTGCTCCTACTCTGTGCTGGCCCTGGGGTTAGATGAGAAAATGTGACAGGGTCTTTGCAGACAGCCCCCACACTCCACCAAGGTGTGCCGTGGTGTCCAGCCTGTAAATGGGACACAGTCTGCACCCAACCACACTCCCATGGGGTTGTGGTGAGGTCGGGAGGAGGAAAGTGCCAAGACAAGGAAAATGCTCCTAAATGCCACCGTCTGCAGTTTCTGAACTCTTGCAGCTGCCAGCTCTATGGCACCCAGCTTCTGGGGGTCGGGCTGCCTCTCGGACTGGGGCCGGTGGAGAGGGCAGCTATGTTGGGGAAGAAAGCCAAGGATCACCCCAGTGGCAAGGTGTTTGGGGGCACCTCGAGGAAGCATGGAGAGGGGCAGCCCCAAAGGGGACTGAGGCCATAAGCTTGGCAGAGGTGGTACCAGGGTCCACAGAGCATCGCAGCTGGGTCAGGGCTTCGATGCAAGCATCCTCCTGACTCTCAGAGCCTGGCTCTCAGGGCATGGGCTGGTCACATGGGCCCTCTCATATGCACTTGAAGGAGAGCCCTGGTGGCTTTGTCAGGGGTGCCAGGGGTTGTGGGGAAGAGGGGCCGGTTGGCTCCCTCCTGCTCTCACAGGGTTGCCCTTTTCCTCTAGAACTCTTCACCTGTTCCCCGGCTGCCCACCTCACAGGGGTGTCCTGTGCCAAGAAGCAGCCCCAGAGCTGTCAGTGGGAAACAAGAGGCTAAGGAAGCAGGTGAGAAAAACTGGAGCAGGACAGAGAGCCACTGGAGAGCTGGCAGCCGTCAACAGGCAGAGGGATGCCAGAAGGAGCCCGGAACGCCAGGTCAGCACTTCTCTGCCTGGCCATAGCCACACCAAACCTGGCCCAGTTCCCCTCTTTCCCAGGCTCATCCTGCCCACCCCAAGAGGGAAGGCCTAGCGAGAGGAGAAGCAGCGCCCTGGGACAGGAGTCAGGAGCCCTGTGTTCAAGCCCCAGTTCTTCCGTACCTGGCTGCGTGACTTCGGTAGCCACTGGGAAGGTGGGGGTGGGGAAGGATGTGCTCATTGATGAAAGTGTCTGGAATCACTCAGCTACCATCAGAAAGGAAGGGAACAACATATCCTGGGAATGAAAATGATCAATGAGGGAAATTCAGATTTGATTTCTAGAAATGTATCTGTGTCAGCCTGTCCCCTGCCATTCTCACCACCTCATCCTCCAGCCAGACCTCCTGGCCACGCCATGGACCGAGAATGAGGATCAGAGAGGGTCTAGGACTTGCCCAGGAGCACACAGTGGGTATGCTGAGCTGGATTCCATCTCTGGTCTGCACCATCCAGGAAGCTATGGTTCAGACAGACCTGACTCTCAGGCATGAAATGTGTACGTTATTCTCCCACTGGCAAACTTTTAGGGTCTGAGTGCCCACGACTATAAAATAAGCAGTATCCTTGAGCTGAGGATTGAAAGTACGGAAGATTCTTTTTTTTTTTTTTTTTTTTTTTTTGCGGCACGCGGGCCTCTCGCTGTTGTGGCCTCTCCCATTGCGGAGCACAGGCTCCGGACACGCAGGCTCAGCGGCCATGGCTCACGGGCCCAGCCGCT
>NW_021145756.1:23436-47814 GCF_002837175.3 Physeter macrocephalus | reverse complement strand
GAAGATTCTTTTTTTTTTTTTTTTTTTTTTTTGCGGCACGCGGGCCTCTCGCTGTTGTGGCCTCTCCCATTGCGGAGCACAGGCTCCGGACACGCAGGCTCAGCGGCCATGGCTCACGGGCCCAGCCGCTCCGCGGCACGTGCGATCTTTCCGGACTGGGGCATGAACCTGTGTCCCCTGCATCGGCAGTTGGGCTCTCAACCACTGCGCCACCAGGGAAGCCCTATACAGAAGATTCTTGACTGGAAGTGCATGGTTAACTCCTTATGTGGGGTACATCTTATGTCCCAATATGAAGCTTGGAGAGGCACATTACACACATTCCAGGGAACTCTCATTTCTTCATTAACCTACACAGGTGCACTTGGCAGTGCCCACTTAGAACCTAGTAAGTGCTGGGTGCTATTCCTGAGCATAAATTGACTTCTGTTCCGAAACACCTTTTCCTACAGTGCTTTCTCTGGAAAGCTCTGCCGGCCTCCGAGTGTGGCTGAGTCATTGAAAGTTCACAGGAAGAGAGTACGATGGGGGTTACTGCAATTCAAGCCCAGTAACCAGGGAAGGGAGATTCAGAGAGGCTGGGCCTGGGGTTGGGCGGAAGGACCCCCAGCAAGTTGATGGCTCACACCCCCACCCGGACTCCCCCTCCTAACTATGTTACCACCACATTAGCCACCCATGATCAGCCCCATCCTGTGCCAGAGGTCCTACATCCACAGCCAATGTGAACACATTCACTGCCACCCCCATTTCCTGGGTACCTGCTACAAGCTAAGCATGGGGAAAGGCCCGAGGACACCACCTCATAGCAGCTGCCCCACAGACGTACCTCTGCTGACCTGGCCCTGACCAAGAGAGACACAGGAACACAGTGGAGTATCTAATCGCCAAGCCGGGGGCCTGGACCCCCAATAATAACTCCACTTACTCTGCTGTGCCCAAGCCCACCGTCAGCACGAGATCCCCGTTAACCCCCTGTTCAGTTCAGGTTGCACTTTCTGGCCCAAGCCGCCAGTAAGAGCTCCTTCAAGTCCAGCACGTACCTGGGAGCCCCACCCCAAGCACTCCAAGAGCTCAGCTCTCCAAGCCTCTGCGTTTCCACGTAAAGAGCAACAGCTCAGGAGCCTGTGGCCCGACAGCGACACATTTTGCAGCCTTCTGGGGGTGACGGATGGCCTGCTCTTCACATCACTATTTCAAATATTAACATAATCTCCCAGGATGAATGTGGTCGCTTGCGCCTAATCAATCACCCCTCCCACCCCCATACCTCACCTCACCAAGCACTCGATTGCCACTTGTCTCGTGCTGCAGCTCCTTAAGCAGGCAGCACTGACTGCTCTCCGGGGCTGTTCGGCCTGGCCACCCCGCTCATTTCGAGGACAGTCTCTCTGGCTTCTGTGCACAACTACACCCACGGGACCCTCCAGGACCTGGACTCCCACTCCGTATGCTGCCTCAAAAACAGATCTCACCCTCCTGAAAAGCCCGACACCTACCCATCAGAGCCGACTAAGTACCACTTCAACATTGTGACCTGGGGAAGAGCAGGCCAAGACCCGAAGAATTCACTGTTTCTCTAGCTGTTTCCCCACCTGCCCCCATGAGTCCACAGTGTCCCATCACACTTGGTGCAGTCCTCAACTGCACCAAGCCTTCCTCACTCCTTATTGCTGAAGCCCTTCCCCCACTTCCAGCTGGAAGAGGGTCCCTAAAGGGAAAGCCAGTGGCACCAGGCTTACCTCACGGAGCTGCTGCACACCCCCAAAGATCCGCATCACGCCATCGATCTCCTGCTCCAGGCGCCGGGCCCAGTGCTGCATCCTGTGTGCAGAGAGGAGAGGAGTGTCAGGAGGAGCCGCCTGGGGCTGGAACAGCCCCGCCCCGGCCACCTAGGGGTGACCCGCAGCAGCCGCCCCTTCAGAACCCAATTTTCACTAGAAGAGAAACAGAGGCTGGGAACCAGAGCGTGCCTCTGATTCCCTTTGAAGTCTGGACCTGGTGGCCCAGGCTCTCCTCACGTACTGTTGGACAGCCAGGGAGGGGAGCAGATTATAGTTTAAATGCACTGAGGGAGTCTAGCGGCTCCAAGAAGCCTGCAGGGAGACTATTTTTCACCGTGAAGAGCCAGCCCTTGATGCTGCTGCTCTGAACATGGGGACTCAGGATACCAGGGAGGAGGGGACGTGAGTGAGCCTGGTGTCTGCTGGATCTCAGAGCCTTCTGTCCCAAGGTTGGGTGGCACCTGGGCAAGGGGAGGGAACATGAGAGCTGCTGCCACCACCAAGTCACTGTGTAACCTGGGGCAGGCCCCTGCCCCTCTGGGCCTCATTTAAACAGTGGACATGGAGAGCTTCCTGCTCAGATGGCCCTCGCCTTTCCAGTACCCTAGTAAACAGTGGCTCATCACTAGATGCCCCACATGAACTGTCTACCCACAGGTCCGGTTCAGACTATCCCGCACCTTTCTGGGGGCCTGGCAAGCCCCATGAGCCCTTCACCAGAGCCACCAGCCCGAGCAGGTCTCCCTTGCACTGGTGTCATGCTGAGCTCGTTTTAACCTATCTGGGTCTCACTATCCTCCTCCAGAAAGTGGGGATAATTTGGGGCCACCTTGTAGGGTCTGAGAAGAACACATGGGAACTGGAGGGTCAAGGGTGCCGCACAGGGATCTTTGTGAGGGGACAGGATGGACAGGTGGTCACAAGGTCCTGTATTCTCAGCCCACGCTCATGAACAGGGATGGTGTCTGGGGAGAGGGCTGGCCTGGGTTCTAACCTGTGATCCCACTTTAGGCAGTGCCAGATCAGGTGAGCAAAATCACACCAGCACTTGCCAGCGCCTGCTGGCCAGAAAGACACTCTCCACACTGCCAAAAGCACCTTCTCCTGTGACCAAAGCCCCTGCCCTAATGCATCTGAAAGGCATCTCAACTTCCCCTTTCCACCAGACACAGAACAAAGCCTTCCCCGGGAGGGGTCATAGGAGAACTACCACACAGACTGAAATATGCTCACAGGTTAAGCACATCCCGTGAGGCCAGGTAAGGGTGGGGTGAAGCCAGCCCCCAGCTTCTGGAGGGGTACCCCAGGAGCCATGGGATCCGGGAGATTGAGTCTGGCCCCAACTCCTGCCCTGGGCCTGCTACCTTCCCCACCTCCCCTATTGCCACTCGGGGCCAGGACTCTTATAGCTCCCTGGGTCAGAAAAGCTTAAGTCTTTACCCCAGCCCCCTGCCCCATATCCCTGTGGCTGGGGGCTGGGCCCTTGCCACTGTGTGTGCCCGCATCGGTTGGCATGGGAACTCAGATCAGGAAGCAGGCGGATCACTAATTGCAATGTGCCAAGCTGAATGTCAGGACCGTGATGGAAAAAAAAAGTCAACATCAAAAGAAAGAGGTATTGGGCTTCCCTGGTGGTGCAGTGGTTAAGAATCCGCCTGCCAATGCAGGGGACATTGGTCCAAGCCCTGGTCCGGGAAGATCCCACATGCTGTGTAGCAACTAAGCCCATGTGCCATAACTACTGAGCCTGAGCTCTAGAGCCCGTGAGCCACAACTACTGAGCCTGCGAGCCACAACTACTGAAGCCCACGTGCCTAGAGCCAGTGCTCCGCAACAAGAGAAGCCACCGCAGTGAGAAGCCCGCGCTCCACAACAAAGAGCAGCCCCCGCTCGCCGCAACTAGAGAAAGCCCGCGCGCAGCAACGAAGACCCAATGCAGCCATAAATAAATAAATAAATAAATAAATAAATAAAATCTATTTTTTTAAAAAAGAGAAAGAGGTATCAGCTTCAGCTTGTTGCTGGCTGAGACACAGCCTGATGCCCACCTCTGCTCCCCACTGCAGGGGAAAAGCTAACCCCAAGCCTAGGTGGAGGCCAGGCTGCAGGCCAGGCCACGAAGGGTGATCAGGCCTCAACCACCAGGGGAGGTTTTTTGCTGGGGGAGGGCAAAGCCCAGCAGAGAATGGAGAGCCTGCTTGTCCCCTGGCTCCAGGCCACCAGGCGCTGATGGCTTGGCCCTGGCTGAGCCATAAGCACCTGACACTGTGTCAGGTGGCTGTTTTATGCTCCTGAGACGGACCCTGGGATGCTGCTATGGGCCACAGGGACTGCCCTACCCATGACACATCAGAACAGGCACACCCTCCTGGGGTCTAGAGGTGGCTCTAGCCCTTGGTCTGGCACGGTGGGTCTGATGGGTAGACCCCAGGCCCCAGTTGCAATGCCCATCATCACGATGCCAGGGAAAACAGGTTACTCTGATTATTCACCTAAACCAAACCCAACTAGGAAGGCAATATGTGTCCAAGAGTTTAAAAGAACGTGATAGATCATTCATTTAATCATCACAGAGACATGACTTTGTGGGTTCCAGAGTTTGGCTGGTGTCCCAGTGCTGGTTCCAAGGGGTGACACATGGGACCCAGGAGGCTAGGAGTCAACTATGCACCTGCAGTGTTCCTGCCCAGAGGCAGGAGAAACCACCCACCAAGCCCGTACTAACCCTGGCCAGGCACAGTCATACTCACACCAACAGAAGGGCATGGGGGCTTTGAAAGGATGGGAGATGCATCAGGATTCATGGCGCCACTGGGTCAAAGGCAAACTGACCAAATCCTGCCTGGGGTCCCATCAATCTGGACCCAGGTGCCTGGATCTCCCATTGCCTCCCTGGCCAGACAGTGTGGCCCATGGGTCACCCCCCCCAACAGGGTAGATCCCCCTGCTGGCTCCCCACATCCCTGTGATTTTCCATGCGCTTCATTGAGATGACACTGCTTATCTCCAAGTGTCTCTAAGTGCCAAATTAGCAAGACAGTGAGGAGAGAGAGTGTCTGGGAGGAGGCAAGTGCAGCCAGGGACTGCAGCCAGTATGATGACTGGTGTGGCCATGACAGCATCACATCATTATGTCCTCCAATGTGCCCAAACCTAGTGGGGTGCAGGCACTGAGCCCCCATTTCACAAACAAGAAAACTGAGGCCCCTGGCAAGGACAGATGCAGAGCCATGTTCTACAGAGAGAAGCCAGACCTGTCTTCCTGGCTCCATCAGCTCCATGACCCCACCCTCCTAGGACAATGCAGCCTCTGGGAAGCCTAAGGGAGAGGCTGCCCCTGTCAGCTGTGTGACCTCGGAGAGTTCTTGCCCCTCGGAACCTCAGCTTTCCGGTCTGTAAACAGGGAAGATAATGACTGGCTGAATACCTTTCAGGGCCAAATCCACATGGAACCTTGATGGGCAGTATTATTATCGGGCAGTCCCCTGAGGGCTAGAAGCTCATCAAATCCAGCCCTTCCTCGCCCTGCAGTGCTCAGAAAATCTTCCCTGAGTGCCTGCTGGGGGAAGAGAGCACAGAGGGAGGGAACTGTGGAAAGGGTTTCCCTAATGGCTCCCTGTAACCCCCTGCTCCCCAGGCTGAGAGAGCCGGGAGCAGGCACAGGGCAAAGATGTGTGTGTCCCAGGGTAGAGGGTTGAGGGCAGCCCAGCAGGAAGAAGATGACACCAGTTGCTGTGGGACTCCAGGTCTTTTAGTCTCCAGGGCACGTTTCAGAACCAAGAGGAGTACGTGAGGGAAGAGGAGGTGTCATCATTAGGCAAGGGAGCAAAATCATCCATATGTGGAGTGAGGAGCTGGAGCTGAGGACCCCCTTTAGCAGACAGAACTATCAAGACTCCCACTAGAAGGCTGGGTCAAGGCCTCTTGTAGCTTGACCTGGGTCAAGGCCCCAGGTCAAGCTACAAGAGCAGTGAGGGCCTCCAGCTCTGAGGCCAGGTGCACAGGCTCCCCCAGACAGGGAGGAAGAGGTAGGGAAGATGGGAGACGGGAGGAAGGGAGGGGAAGGGAGGGGAGGGGAGGGGAGGGGAGGGAAGAGAAGAGGGAAAGAGCCTGTATACAGATGCAACAGCATAGTTTAAACTGTTGCCAGTTGTTAATTTTACACGTGAAGTTGTTGATCAGAACGTGATTTAATTGTACAGTATAATCCAGGCTTTTGGAATAAATTATGCAGAAAACTCATCTATAATTAAATCAAAAAACCAGAGACAGGTGACACTGCAGGTTCACCCTCAGAGGGCAAGGGTAGGTGTGGGCGGCTGGACCCTGCAGAGGGACGAGAGGGAAGGGGGAGGGCTTTGTTCAAGATCAGACAGGTGAAGGCCCAGGAGAGGCTAAGGCCCAGTAGGGGCGAGGATCTCTGGACCCACACCTACTTCTGCAGGCCTTCTCACCACTCCCAAGGGGGCATTTTATTTGCCTTCAAACCCTTGCTACAGACTGCCTCTGCCAGGCAGACTGCCTGGATAAACCCCATCCCACTGGGGCCCTAAGACAGTCTGCAGCCCTCCCCTCAGCTCAATCAAGGCAGTCATCATAGAGGGGAAGATGCCAAGGGTAGAACACAGGTGAAGTCGGAGGAGTAGAGGGCAGGGCAGGGCTAGGCTAGGGCAGGTGAAGGGTGCAGGGGAGTAGTCACAGAGGAGGCCACTTGCTGCCGAGGGTACTGTGAGCCAAACTTGGCAATGGTGGAGGCCCACGGGTCTCCTGCTTCCCTTGTGACGGACTGGCCAATTATTCTTTCAGCTCTGGGGGAGGCAATGATTTAAAATAAAATGCTATTTAATTATTCTGATTATATTTCAGCTGGCCTGCCACCTCCCACCTTGGTGCCTTAGCAGTCTTCTGAAGGGGAAAGAAAGATAGGGCAGGAGGGGGGGTAAGAGAAAGACGGAGAGACAGAGAGACATAGACATGAAGAGAGCCCAAGAGAGCTGGTCTAGAGGGCCTGGGTGTCAGGTTCACCCCACCTCAGGAGAAGATTAAAGGTGGATGGGCAAGAGGGCCACTCCCCATTCCAGCCTGGAGAGGCCATGCAAAGCTCAGAGGGCAGTCGTGGCCCCTGCTGAAGCAGGGCTTGGGACACGGCCAACCCCTCCCCAGGCCACAGTCCTGCTGCAAACAGCAGGAAGCTCAAGGCTGCACCCCAGGATCGTGGTATCTCCAGAACCACCTCCCCCGGGGAGTCCTCCCCGACCACTCAGTGGCTATCCCTCTCTACCTAGACTGAGTGCCCAGATTCAACCCTGGCTCTTCGGTGACCTTCGACCAGATGTGCCCTCTTGGGCCTCAGCTTTCCCATCTGGAAAACGGAGATAGAGCTCACCGCTTGTCTACTTCCCAGGACCCCAAACAGAAGCAGGTGGAAACCACTGCCTCATGGAAGGGATGACTGCCCCACACACTCATGCACACACAGACTCATCTGAGTGGTGGGGCCGCTCTCCCCTCAATCCTGTCCCCTTCCTCAGACCTGCAGCTCATTAAGCGTGGGATGGCTGTGCCTCCTCCTTGGACTGGGGCCTCTAGGTGGGCTGCAGCACTCCCTGCACTACCTAAGAGACCCCGACACAGGCGAGACTCCTTGGGAAAGGCAGGGCCTCCGATGACCAGAGCATCCTTCCTGCTTGTCCGCTCAGGAGAGAAGACTCTTGGCCTCAACATCTTTCAGGACTCAAAGCCCAGGGTAGAGCCCCCAACCTTGATTTGATCACAGCCTCCCAAGAAGAGAGGGCAAGTCTAGCCAAGGTCATTCACTCTGCAGAGGCCAAGTGGGCCAAGCCACTCCAGACCATTGAGATCAGAGTGCCTAGAGGCGCGGAGACCAGTCAGCACTGGCCTGGCACGGCACAAACCACAGTGGGATGGGGGATGCACAGAGGCCTGGGGAGAGGGGAGCATGCTGGCTCACCCAATTCACGTGGAATAAGGCTCCCCAGTTAGCCACCCACCACTTTACAAGCAGGGAAACAGATGCAGGACTCAAAGGGACAGGCTCACCTTCAGTGGATTTGTGATTCTGCTTAAGGGGCTCCTAGTGTGAGTAACATGGGGCCCCCAGGAGCACCGTCCCCACACCCCCACACCCAACCCATGCACACAGGGACGAAGGTAGCCCACTTATCACAAGGGATCCTCAGAGATCCCCTGGTGCTGGGGAGGGGCTGGTGCTGCTGAAGCTCAAATTAGTCCAAATCCATCGGCCTCGACTACGTGTGTCTTGGGACCCTGCCCAAATACTGCTCGTTAATGAGGTTATTAATTATGGGGCTGTCCCTTCCCTTTCTTTGTCGGGGGCGGGGGTGGGGGAAGCCTTCCCTTCCAGTGGGCTCTTGGCTGGGAGGCAGCAAGCCTGTGCCTCCCTGTTTAGACTAACAGTGAACAGTCATCCACTTTAATTAGGGCACCAGGTCCAGCCCAGTATTTACTCCCAGTAGCCTGATGGGGGGAGGGGAGAAGCCCTGGAATGAGGGAGCGGCTCAGGGCTGGGGAGCTGGGCAGTCCATTTGGCCCAGAGAGGGATGGAGAGTGTCCCAGGCTCACACAGCAAATAGCCACAGCACTCTGCCTCACTCCCCACCATCAGTGCAGGACTGAGGGCCCACAGGGGCACCAGCAGTCAGGGAAGCACACAAGGACTGGGGCAAGCCAGGGACATGCAGGCTGAGAAGGGGAAGGAGGTCTCCCAGGGGAGATGAGGAAGACAGCATGGAAGGGTCACCTGAGCCTGATTTCTGTTTCTGCCATGGTCAGCTGTGTGACCTTGGTAACATCTTTTCCCCTGTCTGGGCCTCAGGTAACTCATCTAGAAAGTGAACTGCAGCAACGCAATACTGTGTCAAGACTGTCACACCCAGAGCCACAAGGTTCCCGAGCAGTCCCTCAGCAGGACCCTCCTCACCAGGCCTGGTCTGGGGTTTCCAGCAGCAGGAGAAGCCCATAAGGGGCACTGCTCCAGCTTCCACGGGAATGAGTTCTGCCCAGTAGCCCCTGCAGAACCAGGAGAGGGGCTAGAGAAGGCACCAGGGAGCCGGGGAGACAAAGGAGGTGTGCAGCAGGAAGGAAAACACCGTTCTGCAGGAGAGCAGGGGACTGACTGAGGCCCAGACTCAGGCTGGAGGGCTCGGCCAGGGTGGGGATGGGCCCTGGGGCCGAATCTCCTCCAGGCCCTGCCGTGTACCAGGTCCTGCTCTGTGGTCCACACCCAGCTCTGTGGTTTGGACTCTCCAGGTCTCAGTTTCCCTCTCTGCTCAAGGAGGGGTGGCCTGGGACCTCCACAGGCCATGCGGGGATTTGTTTCCCAAGGGGTCTGACTGGGGACTTCCTGCCTGCCTCACTGGCTCTGCACCAGTGAGGCCAGGGCTCTCAGTGCACTGCCTTAATTATCTTCACAGCAGTCAGATCATCCCCAGTCCTCAGAGGGAAAACTGAGGCACACAGCAATTGAGTTATGCGCCCAAGGTCACACAGCTAATGAACACCAGTCAGGATGATACACACCTCTCTTCAGACACCAGTCTTAAATGCCCAGCTGTGGCATGGCATGTCCACTTGGATGCCTGACGGGTCTCTCAAACTGAATGTGTCCAAAACGCAGACACTGACCTCCCTCTGGATCCCCTCCTCCCTTTTCTCTGCACCCCCTGCCTCCCCTGGCTCAGCTGATACCAGCTCCTTGGTTCAGGCCCGAAGCCGCAGGGTGACCTGCAACCTGCTTTCTCTCGCACCCACATCCAATCTCTCAGCAAGTCCTGTTGGCTCCACTGCACATTCTGCCCACTGCCCTCCACCTCCCTGGCCCCCAGCCTGGCCTGGACCGCCATCATCTCTCTCCAGGACAAGTGCAGTCACCAGTTCACTGGTCTTCAGCTTCTGTCCTTGCACCCCCTCCCCCGGGCCGTTCACCTCCACACGCAGCCAGAGCACCCTGTTGGAACAGTGTCCCTCCTCTCTCAACACCAGGCCACAGCTCCATGGCACTAGAAGAAAGACAGAGCCCGTCCAGGGGCCATACTCTCAATGGCCTCCTTGACCTCGCTCCTCAGGCCACACTGGCCTCCTCGTTGTGGCTTGAATACACTCCTGCACTCCCTGCACAGCCTTTGTACATGCTGTTCCCTATGCCTGGATCAGTCTCTCCTCAGAAGTCCTCAGGGCTCCCCTCTCACTTCCTTCAGTGAAGTCCACCTTGCCCCCCATTTTAAGTTGTACCCTCCCAGCAGCAACTGATCTCAGGTGCCCTCCTGGGGTTACCACCCTCCTGGGCTGTGAGCCCTGAGGGAGGAGGCTCCTGCTCTCCAGCCTGGAGGCACAGGCACTTGGCTGAACAAGCGCACCTCCCCAGAGGGGCCCCACCTCCCCGCCGTCCTGCCCAGCCTGCATGCTGCCGGCCACAGGAGCAGGCAGGTGGGGTGTGCAGTGGCAGCTGTGGAGGAGCTGGAAGTGCAGTGGCTGCCCCAGGGACAGCCACTTTCCCCGGCTCCTCTCCGTATGAATTATTAAAGCTCATTTATGATGGGCCTGCCCAGGCCTGTGGCTTCCGTGCATAATTCATGGCTCTCCCAGGAGGGCCGGGTGCTGGAGCAGCCACTTCTTCCAGGAAGCAAGGAAAGTGCAGGCACGGAATGGCCCAGACCCAGGCTGTCCTCCCTCCATCCCTTTCACCCTGTCCCCATCTCAGATAACCCAGTACCTCTACCCACCCTGCCCCATCTGGGATTCTGGACACTGGGATTCTGGTTCAGCGCAGACTCACCCACTCCTCTCTCTGTGCTTCGGTTTCCCATCTGTGGACTGACGGAGTTGGTGGTTTTCAAACTGCAGGGACAGCAGAATCATCTACCTCTACTCCCCAGGGGGCCGAGGACCATGGGTTCCCAAGGTACCAACACCCAGGTGTCATTGTTTGTGAATTTTCCAGCAATCTAGACCTGGGACTTAGCAATGAGCAAGAGGAGCTCATGAACTAGTTAAGGCCTCCCCAGAGAAAAGCAAAAAGTCCAGGCCAGAGACACAGGGTATGGAACAGACAGTCACTCTGCCCAGGATCCACCATCTGCTCCCCAGGCCTGGAACCACCTGCCTCAGTCACTGACACAGATCATGAACATTTGAGGGTCTTCAGAGCCTCCTTCTCTCCCCAGCATGTTCCCCAGGTAGTCAGGTACAATGCAAAAGTAACCCCTGCCCAGGCCCATTTAACTAACTTGTAAACTGAGGTTCAGTGAGGCTGGCTCTTGGAGGCAGGGGTAGATATGTTGACAGCCCCTGTGTCCAGCCAGGTGCTGTGAAGGGAGAGCCACACCCAAGCCTGGTCTCAGGAGGTGCACACCTGGGTTGAGGCACCTGTGGAGGTCACCAGAAGAGTCAAGGAGGAACCCAGGGGTTCCAGCTGCCTGTTCTTGCCCCACGCCAGTAACTGAAGCCTGATTGGAGGTGGCAAGATAGGCCCTGTCCATGTGTCACCAACCACTCCAGCCAGATTCTATGATTCACACATCCCCACCTCCCCTCCTGTACATCCTCCCCACTCCCCAGCATGAGTCAAATCCTCTGAGCCACAAATAGCCGTCCTCCATGTGCGTCCTCGACATGGCCTCCTGCCGTGAGGAGGACAGAAACCTCTCTAGGGATCCTCTATTTCTCCTCAGGGCAGAGATCCCCCCGGGAAGCTGGCAGTGTCCCAGAGGACACCCTGGGTGCAGAGGAGAGGTGAAGCAAAGACCAGAAAAGAACTCAACCCATCAGGGCAAGCTTTGTTCTCTGGCCTTGTCCCCCCCTACCTGGCCAAGTCACCTCTGCCGGAAAGTCTTCTAGGATTTCTCTCCACCCCTTCCCCCAAACCCACAGTCCTTACTCCACTTTACCAACCCTTGCCTTAGGTTGGGGCTGCAGTCTGGTCCCATCATCAAGCTTCCTGCAAAACTTAGCTTGCAGGACAGTAAAGAGTCTTCTGGAAATGCTTGGGGATAGATTTCCCTGAACATCCTCCCATCACCAGACTGGTACCTGCCCTGTCCAACCCCCTCTGCAGTGAGAGAGAGGCTGGAGGGCAGGGCAGGGAAAGGGCTTCCAACTTCAGCAGGTAGCAGAGCACCAAGGAAAGGAACAGATGATTCAGAGTACCCGTTGTGTGCTGGGTGCTGTGTGTGTGAGCCCACTGAAGTCACACAGCACCCTTGGCTAGGTGCTAACTGATTCAGGCCCACTTCGTGGATGAAGACGGAGGCCTAGGCGGTGAAGCAATGCACTCAAGGCCACACAGCCAATCTGTGCTCAACCAGAATTTGAACCCAGCAAAGGATGGCTCCAGAGCCCAGGTTCTGTCCCCTAGGCAATTAGGCTTCCTTAATCCCAAAGAGGTCTTCAATGGCCAAGATTTAGGAAACAGGGTGCAGGTAAGGGCCACCCCTCATTTATGACCTTTTCCACCTTTGCGAAAGCATCTACTCCAAATCAGGGCCCTCACTGCCTCCCCAAGCAAGCCAAAGCTGGGTGCAGTCAGAGTCCTTCCTTTTATCCCACCAGAGCTACCCTGCTGTAGGAATGTTGTCTCAGCAGCGCAGAGTCCAAGCTCCCTCAAATCCCTCCCATGACGGGGCCGGGGGTGGGGGGTGAGATGCCCACTTCCTCTGGGATTTGCTCCTCACTAGTGAGCTCTGGGCTTCTCAGCGCAAGCCAAGCTGCATGTAAATCAAATGTGAGTACTCGGACCACCTTGACTCTCCATGCTCTATGGTGAATCCTTTGGCAATGCAAATCCCCTCTGTGAACTGCAATGAGGAGGGACCTTCAGGTGCCACCCCAGCGGCTCCACCCCTTCTGAGAAGTCCCAGGTTGGTGGCCAGGACAAAAGGAGCCACTACCTGGTGAGCCTGTGTTGTCCTAAGAGATGGCTTGACGAGTAGCAGGTTGGCCAAACCCAGTAGGGCTTATCACAGACAAAATACTCTGCAGATGTTGCCAACCTTCTATAGATGCCCTACTAGCTCCCTCACTCCCCATTCACTCATTCATTCATATAGTTACTGAGCCAGGCTCCAAGCTAGGCACCGTGTCTCCAAGGGACACAGTGGTGAGCAGGGCAGATGCAAGCCTGCCCTCGGAAGCTTGGAATTCAACCAGAGCAGACAGCTGATCTGATCCAGACTCAGTAAGTGGAAGGAAGAGGAGTCCAGTGAGCCTTGGGGGCATGGGATGCACGGCAAGGGGCCTGACCCAGTCTAGGGGTCTGGCCAGGCAAAGGTGGCACCGCAGAGCAGCAGAGCAGTTCAGACAGAGGGTACAGCACGTACAAGGAAGGCTCAGCAGTGAGCTCTGCGCATGGCGATGCCCTATGAACACCCTCAGACTGACGATGGGCATAAGCAGGCTGCTCCCACACTGCGGCCTGCAGCGCTCCATCCTCAAGGACATGGTGAGCGCCTCCATGTGACGGATGGTGAAGGACAGTGAGCTTCTGTCATTGGGGAGGTGAGGACAGCGGGCACAGTCAGTGGCTGGTAAGCTAAGGGTTCAAAGAGCAGGGCTCTCTGCTCAGTCCTCGGCACCCAGCCTGGGACGGCACAGCTCCACCTGGCCCTCTCCAGAGGCATACATCTAGCTCTGACACATCTCCACTTGGACGCCCTAGTCTGCATCTCAAATTCAACGTGTCCAATACCTGATGGTCCCCTGGACTGACTCTTCCCCAGCCTCCTCCAGCTTACCTGGTGAAAACTCTGTCCTTCCAGATGCTCCAGCCAAACCCCTGGGGTCTCCTGAGACCCCTTTCCCTTTCTCACACCCAGACCATCAGCAGGTCTCACCACCACCACAGCCATCACCCTGGTGCTCCTCTGTTCACACCTCTCCGGGGGGGCCCCCACTTCAAAGTCATGCTAATTTAATGGCCCAGGCTGTCCTGGTCCGTGCTGCCCTCTGATCTCCTCTAGTGAGGCCCACTCTGACCTGCCTCCTCTAGTTAAACCCTCCCCCAAATTCATCCTGTCCCTTCTCCATGGCATTTGTCACCTTCCAACATAACATATCCTCTGTCTATATCACCTCCCCAGACTGTTGTCTGCCTGTCCCGTCAGTGCCTGGCACATGGCAGATGCTCATGAGTGTGGAGAGAATGAATGAATGGCAGGTTGTGGTGAGTGTCTGTGGAGGGAACAAATGTGCCCACATTGGGGGAGGCACTGACTGGAAGAGGATGAACTGAGTGGGAGCCTCAGGTAGGACCAAATCCATGGGCTGTCCCATAGCCATGTGTCCCCCTCGCACTGACCTGAGGGTCACCCCTGCCCTGGCATTTGATTTGTTCTACGTTCACAATCATAAAATACAGGAAATATGATCCCATTTTAGAGTCCTTTTTAAAAAAACTTTTATTTATTTATTTGCTGCGTTGGGTCTTTGTTGCTGTGTGCCCCTGGGGACTACTCTTCATTGTGGTGCATGGGCTTCTCATTGCGGTGGCTTCTCTTGTTGCGAAGCAGGGGCTCTAGGAGTGCAGGCTTCAGTAGTTGTGGCACGCGGACTCAGAAGTTGTGGCACACGGGCTTAGCTGCTCCGCAGCATGTGGGATCTTCCCAGACCAGGGATCGAACCCGTGTCCCCTGCATTGGCAGGCGGATTCTTAACCACTGCACCACCAGTGAAGCCTTATGATCCCATTTTAAAGGTTAGAAAACTGAGGGACAAAATGACTCACGGTCACATATGGGGCTCCAGCTCCTCCCCTCCTCAACCCCCATACCCTGGACCATGCTTTCTAGCAAGCAGCAGGCGGACGGCGCAGTGAGGCCACCAAAGCCCACGGCTCTGGGTCCCTCTAGACGGCCCCGTGATGTCCCCACCCTTCTCCATTTTAGAGTCATGGCCTCCTCCATACGCCACCAGTCTGGAAACCACCTGTGAAATATATTTCCCCCAGCGCTGGCTCGGGAACCATGTAAATCACTCGGCTTAATGTCCTCTGGGATTGTTCCCTGCCACCCCTCCCCAGCCACTCTGTGCCAGGGAATGTGGGGCTGCAGGGCATCAGGCAGGTGGGGCCCCAGTCATGGGCTGTGGGCAGCCCAAGGCACCCCAGGTGCTAGGAGGCACTGTGCAGAGGTGCAGCGGCCTCAGGGAGCACGTCAGCAGGAGAGGGATGGGGCCTGCCTGGAGCTTCGGGAACTGGGGCTGGATCCATGTAGGCAAGCCTCTCCCCCACCCCACCCCTGCCCCTTATCCTTGTCCCCCTGTCAGCGGCTTACTCTCAGAGGAAGATGGGTCCTGATGCTCTCCCCGGGCCCCCACAGCCCTGACCAGGGGAGGCCCAAGGCCTTAGGAATGGCTGGGGACCCTGAGAGGGCCTGTCAGAATTCAGTCTGGAGTAGGGGCTGCGTCTCATCACCACTTGGATGCTGCCTAGAGCACCAGTCATGTGTGGTTATTATTTATTTGGCCTCACTTCCATTTCTTCCTTGCTGACGATCTCTCCCACCGACTGTGAGCTCCCCGAGAGCAGTCCTGGCACACAGCTAAGGTTTGGAGAGGAGACTCAGGCGGGGCAGGGGCCGTCAGGAGGCGGGTCCTGAAATATGGGAGGGCCATGGAGCAATCAGCAGTGTGGATGAGGCATGAGCAAGTGTCAACACAGAGGGGCAATTGGGAAGGAGGAGGGCAGCTGGCTGAGGAGGCCTGGCGATCTCCCTGGAACAGGCTGCAGACTCTGGCCACTGGCCACATGTACAGGCATCTATGAACAGCTGCTCCCCAACAGGTACAATGGCCAGAATACTCCCCAGAACCAGTACACTGGTCCCTACCCCCCTTCCCTGGAAGCCTCAGTTCTCCTTGCTGGCAGAGCAGGGCAGGGGGAGGGGTCCTATGTTTACCTTCCTATCCTCTATGGCCTTGGCTTTCCACCTTGGCTCACCTGAGTGGCTCTGGAAATATGCTGATGCCCAGGCCCTGCCCCACCAAATTAAATAACATAGCCCATGGGGCTCTGGACCCCACCTTCATCTCTCTCCCCCGAGCAGCCCTTGGAGCCAGCCTCTTGGTTGGGGCATCCCTTGTAAGAGAGCCGCAGGAAGGTGTGTGGGGTGGCCTTTGTTCTGTCGCACCAGCAAAGCCAGGGCCATGTGGGACCCTGTCCCAGAACATGTAAAAGCTGTTCCAGCTTCCAGAGACGTAACCAGCTTGGCCTGTAGACACCTGTGCTGACTCTCTGTTCAGCAAACATTTTTTGAGCACTTGGTGTGCGCTAGCCTAGAGCTCAAGCCAAGGACAGGTGGTCATGACCCCTGCCCACCCTCCAGGCACACAGTCTGGAAGGGGAGGCAGCAGGTCTACTGCAAGACAAGAATAGGAGTGACTTCAGGGGGCCTAGGAAGCCACTGTCCCACATAGGGAAGTCAGGGGAAGCTTCAGGGAACAGTGACTCCCAGTCAAGCACTAAGGGACAGGCAGAGGTCAGCCAGACCATAGGCAGGGTCCTGCTTGAGACTGGCAGGGCCCTTTGCAGCCCACCCAATCTATCCCCTGCTTACTCAACTCTCAGTTCATAATAGATGCTTGTTAAGCCCCCATGGAAGGAGATGGCTGCTGCCTCAGTGCTGCTGGTCCTGAGGGCAGAGATCCCCTCCTGTGCCCATCACCATGCCGATCAGAAGCAGCCCCCTTGGCCATGGTCTCCATAGCACCAGCTTACAGGGCAGGACAGAGATGGCAGCTATGCAGATGGGGTGGCAGGGGAGCATCGTCATCAGCTGCAGAAGAATCCATCACTCTAGAGGGTCCTGGGTATGATGAAGACACTAAGGCTGGAGGAGGAGAGCAGGTGGCTTGCCCAGACTCCCACAGTAAGCTGGAGACGGGCCAGGGCTAGGGTGGAGTAGTAAGAAATTGAGACAAGAAGGGTAGAGGGACAGACGTGATGGAAGAATATAGGAGGAGGTGAGCTGCAGAAGGGCTATGTACAGCAGTAGCTGAATGCTCAGACCCAAGCACTGGGGTGTGAATCCTGCCTTCACCACTCACCATCTGTGTGATTTCAGCATCACTTAGCCCTGCTGAACCTCAATTTTTCTTATCTGTGAAATGGGAATAAAAATGGACTGATCTCATTGGAGAGCATATGTGAAATATAGCACCCGAGGCGCAGATCACAGTGATTGATGATGCAGTTAAAATTACTTCCTTTACAAATGTTTCCTTGAACATGGACACTCTCCCTTTCCTTCCCCTCCCACCTTCCTCCTCTTGTCAGGCCTCTTGTCTGACCCTGAAGCACATCCTGCCTCCCCATTCTCCATCACTCCCCCTCTTCTTGCTAACAAAACCCAAGTCTGCAAGAATCTCTCCGGCCTCCAGTCCCAAGGTGACCCCATCCTTAGCTCAAGGGTAAATCCTGAGTAGCCTGAGCCAATCACAATGCACCTTCCTGATTGCCACTGATTGGTTTAGAGTAGACATGTGACCCAGTGCTAGCCAATGAGGTGTGAGGGGAAATTGGCTAGGGGCTTCTGGGTGAGGTTTCCTAGCCTCCTTTTAAGAGGAACCCAGAGGAAACATCTCCTCTTTTACTCCTAATGTCTGGTACATGTGATGCCTGGAGCTGTGGCAGCCATCTTGTTGCCATGAAGGAAGTCAGTCAAGGACAGACAGCCACACCAAAAGTAAGGCCAGCCGGGCAGAGTGCAGGTGAAGGCTTGGTCCTCAATGACAGCCTATACATACCCACCTCTAAGCTCCCTGCCAGAGGGCCTAACCATGATGAAAAAAATTAATGTGCTGGGATTTCCAAGGGGTGCACAGAAGCAGCCTCTTTTCCTTGCAGCCATTCCTTGGACTCAGTTTTTGAAGGATTAGTTGTCAGCTCAATGCCTACTCCTGGAAAGGCCTCTACGAACTGGGCACAGAGCTGGGGGAGAGGCACAGAGTGATAGGAGAGGCCCACAAGGGGAAGGGAGCCAGAGGAGGGCAATGATCTAGAGGGCTTCTTGGCCCAGTACTCAGGCTGAGCAGGCCAGCCTGGTATAGGGACACAGCCAGAAGGTGGAGAGGCCAGAGCTCCTACCAGGACTTGCAAGTGGCTTGGCCTGGCTGGAGTCTAGTCACAGAGCTAGTGGCCAGAGACCAGAGCCAGCCCAGGAGGGCCCTGAAATGCTAGGTGAGAAGTGGGGCTCTGCCCATGGCAGGCTTCTGGGGTGCAAGGTCATAGCTTACCCTCAATGAGAGATACTGCAGCATGCCTGGCAGGTCCAGAAAAAGAAGGGAAGACTCCTAGGTTCTCACCATGCCCACCCTAGCCTCAGCTCACAGGGAGAAAGGAGAAACGTCCGTCTGTGAGAGCCCTCAGTGCAGAGGCCTGCTCTGCCAGCTCATTTCTCTTTTCTAATAAATGAAGTTGTGGGGGCAGGGCTGAGGTGGGTTGTTTTGTTGTTTGTTTGTTGGAACCGGTGGCAGCACCAGGCCTGACCTTTAAGGCTACAAATGTAGCATTTCAGGCAGCGCCAGAGGGAGGAGAACACAGGCTGAGCAGAGAAGTTATCAAGGCTAAAATGCCACGTCAGCCATGTCAGGCTGGAAACTCGCAGCAGAGCAGGGGCCTCTACCTATCTGAGGAACATTCCAACCCATTCGTGCCCACCTGGCGACAAAGCTGTCCTTTCCATGGGTACCCTGAAAGCCTCAATGACTCTAAAACGGCAAAGGGCACCAAGGTCTGCCCCAGAGAAACACCAGAAGCTGGGGGCCCACACCACAGGCACCTTGCTCTGCAGGGTTTGCCAAGGGAGGCCTCAAATCACTCCCGCATCTCATGGCAAGAATGTTTTTATTTAAGATAATCAGTTGTACATCATAGTGCAAGGATGGCTGAATGGGGAACACACTTTGAGCAGCCTGTACTGAGCCCTGGGTGGGGGACTGGGCCCTGCCCGCAGAATGTACGTAGCCAGCAGAAATGTGGGGCCTGAAGGCTCCTTCCCGCCACTAAGACATCAATTTCCCTGTCTGTACAACGGAGGTATCTAGGTCCCCAGGGGCTTCTGTGGCTGGGATATTCCTTCCCAAATCAGGGACCCAGGCAAGGCCCATTATTGCCCAAGGAGATGGTCGCACTCAGCCTCCCTGACCCCATAGGGACCCTCACAAGCCCTGTAGGTGCCCAAGCCCTTTGCAGAAGTCCCCTCCCAAGATACCTAGGATGCTGGGCCATCCTAGCACTGACAACACACAGGCCCTGAGAATGCTGGGAAAGCAAAACTTGCAGTTCTCTCAGACATCAGAACCCATCAGCTCAGGGCCCACAGAGCCAAGGGCCAGCACCCAGCACAGGGCACTCAGACAGCCTTGTTTATGAAGACCCAGTAGGCAAAAATTCATCCTTGAAAGGAAGAGCTTTGCTGGAGGCATCCCAAATAGAGGAACATGAGGGCATCATCAAGCTGAAGCTTTTATACCCAAATTATGCCTGCAGCTGACTGTACAAATGTCTTGCTAGGAGCAAGAACCCCAAACCTACAGCAGATGCTTCAAGGGATGCCAGTCTCCCACCCTTGAGTGTGCAAGTGAGAAGCACCCACTCCAAGAGAGAAAAACGCCAGGCCAAGGTCACACAGCAAGGGTTTCCACTCTGCCTAAGCCCCGAACTCCACGCCCACCCTCCAGATTCCACATGGGAAGGGCTGTTAGCAAAGATGCTTTGTTTCACAAAGGACTCACCAAGCTTCGCAGAGTCCCAAGTCCTCTGGCATATCTAAATACCATTCTATGTGCAAAAATTTGAATTACAAGGATGCAGCCTCTGTGTGTTTCCTTTGCAGACAGTCATCGAGCCAGTTGGTAGATGATCAAACTTCCCAGCTCAGCCTTAACTCAGGCTGTTCTTGACATAAAAGTTTGTGCAACACTGGTCCTAACAAACAGGTGGCTTTATTTCCCACTGCCAACATTTGCCCAGCTGAACCCTGGCATTAACCTCAAAGGCGGGCTCAGAAGGTGGGCACTGGGAGCGCATTCTGGGTGCAGAGATAAACCGTACATATGCCCGCACACACATATGCACACACACACGTGCACACACATGCACAAGCACACACCCACATTCGCATTCATAGGCACACACACATGCACATACCAACACCTGTGTATACACATGCGCATGCATGTACGCACAACCTGCATATACATGAAGCACACCCACACACACGGGCACACACATTCACATACACTCACATAAGCACATCTTCATATACAAATGGACACTCACAAGTGTGCACACAACGTGAACATATCCAACACATGTGCACAAACACATATAAGAGCACAGACATAGAGACACTTCCACACACAAGCTTACGTGTGCACACAGGCCAAGGCAAGGACCAAGCACAGGAGGAAGGACCCAGAAACCACAATGGAGTCTCAGGTTCCTGTAGGGCCTGGCCAGGTGGTAGGCGCTATGGGCAATGGGACAGGTGCCTGGCACTCAGAGTATGGGCCCAGCTGGACTGAGAACCCTCATAGATCCAGTCAGAAGCCACACGCCCTTGTCATGCATCCCTCATGACCTTTCACACCCCAACCCAACGAGGCAGTGTGATCAAGGGAACCCTGTTTTACAGATGAGGCCCCAAGACCCAGAGAGGCTGAGGAAGTTCCCAAGGTCACACAGCTGGTGAGAGGTATGGCAGAGTCTCAGTGTGTATCAACAGGGGACTCATTCAGAAAGATTTGTCCAGCAGGGAAGGAAGGTACCAAGGCGGGAACAAGGGGCCCAGGTTCTAAGGGGAGCGGGAAAGAGGGGCAGAGGGGGTGACTTCTCCCCCTTTTTACCCACTCCTTTCCCCTTTGTTTAATGAGTCATTTCCAAGGTAGGGAGAGATGGTTAATAATCAGCAGGAAAGGGCTTCCCTGGTGGCGCAGTGGTTGCGCGTCCGCCTGCCGACGCAGGGGAACCGGGTTCGCGCCCCGGTCTGGGAGGATCCCACATGCCGCGGAGCGGCTGGGCCCGTAAGCCATGGCTGCTGAGCCTGCGCATCCGGAGCCTGTGCTCCGCAACGGGAGGGGCCACAGCAGAGAGAGGCCCGCATACCACAAAAAAAAAATAATAATAATCAGCAGGAAAGACTCCCGTGCCCCTCCCTCTCTGCTAAACAATTAGGCTGATCAGAGCTCAAAGTGGGTCACTCTGAGAAGCAGCTTTGAGACACCCAAGGTGTGACCAGAGGCCAGTATGGGAGGTGCAGCCTCCTCACACTGGGGGAGATGGGGCTCAGCTGGGCTGGGGTCAGGTCTCACCCCACAGCTAGAGCAAAGTGTGGAGAGGAGCAGGAAGACCTTGGACCTGTCTTCTTAGGGGACTGCAATGTCAGAGTCAGAAGGGAATGGAAGAGAGGAAACTGAGGCCCAGAGAGTAGAGGAGACTGTCCAAGGTCACCACCACGCAAGCTACCAGCTGAAAGGATTGGGTTGGGACTGCCTTTGACAGAGGCCCTCCAGGACCAGGCCAACCCAAGGTGGGGACCCTCAGGTCCCCCATGTGAAGATTTCCCACCATGTAATCCCAGCTAGACAGGGTTTCCTGCTCTGTAAGGCCAGATCCCTCACAGGCTCACTCATCAGAACCAGCAGTGGCCAGGGGTCCAGCAGGCTGGACTAGCCCCAGAAGCAGGGGGCCCAGGTGAGGTGGGAGGGGAACTAGGTGGTCCATGAGCAGGACCAGGGCCAGGGACACCAAATCAACGGCCTGAGTCCCACAGTGGCAGGACAGGGCTTGGCTGAGTGCTGCCCCAGGTCCTGCCTATGTGGACCTAAGTGACAGCATCCCTGAGTCCCTTGCAAGCCCCCCATGGGCATATCAATCCACATGGTCACCTGCACCGCCAACTCCCCCGCAACTCTTAGCCACAGGCAGCTCAGGAGGCTCTTCAGGTTATACAGGACAAGAGAGGAAGTGAAAGGAAAAAAAGCAAAAACCACACATACACCTCTCTCTGGGAATACGAATATTGATTCTGTAGCTTCTTGTTTAGACAGTAGGCACCAGGAAAAAAAAAAAAAAACAACCTGACACTAAGAGAAGCTCCCCAGTTGGCTGAAGGGATGCAGCCAGGGGTGGGAAAGCCCCCCACCCTCGCCTTTAGAGCACCCTAGGCCTTGGTCTCCCTCCCCAGGCCTGAGGCCCTGAGCCCTCACGTAAGGACAGAGGTCACCTGTTCCCGAGGCAGATATTGAATCTGGAAGCCAGCGAGATTGGAACTGGGTGGCGGGAGGAGAAAGAGACCACCCCCCACCCAGAGACAGCACCACCCTCCAAGGCAGGGCACACACCACATGCCGGCCTGCTTTGACTCCCAAATCCCCAGCTGCCCCCGAATAGTTTCCTAGCAAATAGAACCCTGGTTACCCAGCCCCCCAGACCCCTCTTGTCCACAGAGCATGAAAACCCCAGCACCTATAAGGTCCAAGCCCTCTGAAATCCCCTCGGGCTTGAAAAACCTGCCACGGGACTAGAGCACCCAGCCTCAGGTTTCCATGAACAGCCACCACCCCCACGCCCCTGGCCTCTCTCTGGAATCCTACTGGAATCTGGAGGGGGAGATGGCATCTCAGAGTCTCAAGATGAAGTCCCTCTTGGCCACCCCTGCACGGCAGGCATGCCCAGCACATGACTCGAAGCCTCGGAAAGGGGGAAAACCTGGACTGGGGGCTCCATGATCGCCTGTGTACACGTGGGAGGGGGTGGAGGTAGGCACAGGGCCTATGAGCACCGGGCTGGCAGGGTGGCCATGGGCCAAGAAAGGCCTCCTCAGGGCTGCCTGAGACCCAGAAGAAGACAGAGGGACAGAGCAGGAAAGGTTACAGTTGGGAGCCTAGGTGTCCCTCACATGTCTTAAGCCTCTTCATTTTCTTCCAAACACCCAGGCTTTGAGTCCCCACCCCAACTTCTTGGCCCCCTGCCCAGATGTGCCGAGCCCCCTGGCAGGACAGCTAAGTGTCTGACAGATTAGTCCTCTCCCTGCCCTGCCCCTGGTAGCTGTGGGGCTTTGGGCAGGTCCCTTCAACTTTCTGAGTCTCAGTCTCCCCATCTGTGGGATGGGCATGACCATGGGGTCTGAGGACGTAATGTGGACAAGGGGCCTGGCCTGAGCTCAGTGAGGGGAGGCCACCATTAGTCTGGTGACATCCCCCACCATAGTCAAGCTGGTCTTCAGGGATGAGGGAGGGAGGTGGCCCAGTGCTCGTCCTCACGGAGCTGATATCCCTGCGGGTGGGTGCAGCCTGAGCTAGTGGCACAACCCAGAGGCCTCTGGAAGGTGTGGGTATGAGACCCTGAAGGAAGGATCTAAACCCTGAGAAAAGCACGCAGTGATGAGGGGACAGCATAAGGAAAGCAGAGGGATAGGAAGGTGCTCAGTCCATGGGAGGAATGTGAAAAGATTGGTGGGTGGGGGCCCATCAGGCTGTAGCATCAGGGGTTGTTAATGTTATCAACAGCTGCCATGACTCCCACCCATGGACCCCTCCCTGCTCACCTGAGGTGACACCCTCTCCCAGTAATTCTCACCACCAGCCTCTTAAGCGATTCTATTATCTTATTTGGGGAAAGAGAGGCAAGGTCATCCCAATGAGGAGGGTCAGCTCTGGAGACCAAAATTTGAGCCTGCAGGGCCCACACCTGACACCCACCATGTCCCCAAACTGCCTCTTCCCAGGAGCTGGCAGGGACAACCTGCACACAGGCAGAGGGGAGAAGGAGGCACCGAGGGCAGAAGTGCTCACTCCACTTGTGAGTCAGTCTCTCCTTGGAGACACCAGTGTGACAAAGAATCTGGAGGGAGACTCACCCGCACACTATGAGGGGGCTCGTCTTAAAACAGGCTACTCCCTTCTCAGGGGCTAGCTGGACATAGTTGGGCCAATAAAGGTGGGTCCTGCAGGGGGAAAGCAGCCAAGGGTCCCCCAGCCCCCATCCTCAACGCTAGGAGGGATGTGAGCCAGTGGTAGCAGCAGCAGGCCGTAAAGCCTCAGCCCCCTCCTCCTGCCTGCAAAAGCTGTTGGCAGGTTGTTGGGGAAATGGGGGACCCAGATGCGTGATGTTGCCTCCCTCTAATATGGAGAGCTACAGGGAGGTGAAGACGCGGGCTTGGAGGCCCAGACAGACACACGTCACCCACCATTAACCATAGCTATAGTGACGCATGCCCTGTCGTGGAAACTCAGGAAAAGGCGCACGTACTCTGGCTGTCATTAATCTGCTGGGGGGCCCAGACCCTTCGGGCTCCTTTCTGCTCCCCACCCACCCACCTACCCACTCCCAGAGGAAGGGCGGTACTGGCCAGCACCATCACTGGGGAAGAGTGGGGCTAAGAGGGTGCAGCCACCCAGGCAGCTCAGCAGGACCCCACAGAACAGAGGACAGAGAAACCCAGGAATGCTGGAGAACAGGGGACAGAGGTCCAATAGAGATGACAGAAGAGGTGGGCAGGGCAGGGTGGACACAGAGAGATGAGAGGGATGGGCAAGGAAGTGGGGGGAGGGGGATGGGAGA
>NW_021145756.1:20200-23225 GCF_002837175.3 Physeter macrocephalus | reverse complement strand
AGAGAAGAGAGACCAAAGAAGGGGGCAGGGGAGGGGGAAGGCGACTGGAAAAGGCGACTGACAGAAAAGGAAAAGGCACAAGGAGAGGCAAAGCAGTGAGGGCTGCCCCTCAGCCAGCAGCAAACAGGAAACAGGAGGAAGCAGGTAAAACGGAGAGTGTGTGCTCTGACTCCATCTCCCCCTACCTCACCCCAGACACGAGTGCATATATGCACACACATGCACCTGTGCACACGTGGCCTTCCCTTGTTTGAAAACCTGATCCAGGTCCGGGGGGGTGAGAGGGCACCCCCCGCCAAACCAAAGGTCTGTCCTCCCTCCAGCAGTATCTCCTCTGCCCTCCTCCATCCACCTGGAGGAGGTGGCAAAGGGTCTGCTTTGCCTGGTGAGCAGAGAGCCATGTTGCCAAAGCGATTACAGAAATAATGGCCACCGGACCCTAAACCCACACTTGCTTAAAACCCAGCAGCTTGCAAAGCTGGGCCCTGTCGCACTGCCAGACACTAACGAGGAAATGACTTTCCCGTCAAGGGCCCTCTCCACGAGGGGCCGTCACCCTAGTGCTGTGAAGCTGAGGGTCCCACTGTCCACCTCAGAAAGCCACCCGTACCTGTACCAAAGTCCCTTCCTAGCCTGGCCGTGCTAACCCAGGAGAGTTCAGGGAGGCCACTGGCCCCAAGCAGCCCCAGGGCAGCAGCCTCAGCCTTTCATGTCAGCTCAACAAAAGTCCCAACTCCAACTAAGCATGGTCATGCGGGGGAACGTGGGGGAGGGACCCCCACTCAATTCCTCCCCCTTCCTGCCTCCAAAGATCAATGGGCGTTTGCATCCGCGGGACCAGGGCAGCTGAAGGGCGCTGGCTGTCACCGCCAGCCCTGCGTGTCATCGCACCGTTAGTCACCTCCCCCTGGACCCTCGGAGCTGTACAGCCCCCACCCCACCCCCACTCTCATTATCTAATTACGTTTTTCAAGACGTGTCCCAAACCCTGAAATTAGCTCCAACTATATCGACAGGAGAAGAGCATCCAGCTGAAAATGTGCCACTGCCATCACACCCGCCTCACCATCTTCTGGCTGGGGACAGACGGACAGGTGTCCTCTCTGGTCAGGGTATCACAAAGGTAACATGCAGGCCCGGCAGCCATCTGACCCACCGCAGGTTGCAAGGAGAGGGAGCAAGGTGGGAAGAGGTGAAAAGAGACGTCTACTTAAACCTTCACTCAAGGAGCTACGAAACGGCAAGGGAAAAAAATAACTGTGTCTTGACTTTGAGGAAAAAGAACAACAAAAAAATAACGCTTTTGCTCTTTTTAAACATTGTGGCTTAAATTAAGTCCATTTTCATCACAGCAAATGAAAGACAATAATGCACCCACAAGCCTTGAACTTCCATAGGATTCTCTTCTCCCTGAGCACACCCCACATACACACACGAAAAATCCAGACAGCTGACAGAGGACACGTCCGTGTAGCACCTGTAATTTGCCTACTGATCACCCGCCTGAGTACAGCCAGGCTGTTTGAGGAGAGAGATGACAAGACGGAGAGAGACTCAGGCAGTGCCTTTCCTGAGTTTGTTTTTTCCTCATCTGGGAGAACCTACAAGCCGGAGTAGGCAGAACCAGGGGCCCCTACCCTTGGGCAGAACTGGTCTAATGACGCAGAGCCAGCCTTTCCCTTTCCCTGAGGACAGACCCTTCCTCTTGGCCACTAGCAGCCCGGCTACTCATTTCCCAAAACCCCTGTGTGGTCACTGGTGCAGCAGTCCAGGGACAGGTGGCTCCTCGGAGCGAGAGACAAATAACAGACAGCAAGGTGGTCACCGTGCCCCAAAGCCACAGGGGTGTCTGGGCACTGACATAAGGCTGGGTAATGGTGCCCATAGAAACAGCTGCTGTCCTAAAGGCCACATGCACTGAATACCCATTTGCAGCCCCAGATGCATCTGGCCAAGCTCACCCAGAGGAGGATGCCCGAGTTTCCAGGCTCCTGGGGAGGGAGAGAAGGCTCAGAAGGATCACGGAGGAGCAGCAGAAGCTGGCAGGGCCAGGAGACGCTACTACCCTGATGGCAGGGGCAGGCGGGGGTCCTCCCTGCCATTCCCCTTCTGCCTCCACCCCGGCACCTTCACCTCCCAATTGGGCTCTCCAGGGGACCCTTCCCCCAGGTTTAGTGGCGAGGGGCAAGAACAGGGGACACTGACCCATTCTGTGGCACTGGCCAAACAGTAAGGTGCTCGCATCCTCTGCATGCAGCCCTCCCCCTCAAAGGAAAAGGCCAATGAAAACAAGTGTGGAGGTGCCCCCCACCTCTGGATCTAAAGCGCCAGGTTCCTACCCGGGAGGAAACATGAGGCAGACGCTGGGCTCTGACTCCGCTGGGCAGGGGTCGCTGGCCGCCCCCTCACCCAACCCCAGGTTTCCTCTCTCAACCCGACAGCGGCAAGGGAATCAGCTGGCAAGCTCGGACCCCCCAAAGATCTCGCTCTGTGCGGTTTGGGGGATGGGAGGGAGAACGGGCACCGCGGGGAAGTTTCACGACGCAGCCAGAAGCACCGGGACCCCGGGTGCCCGCCCTCTGGGCTTGGGGCCGCCGCCCCCGGGCGCAGCGGGCGGCGGGACCCAGCGCCCCCGACTGGGCGCGGGCTGGGGGACGGAGGGGGGCTCCTGGCTCGGCCGGGGTCCCGCGGCCGGCCGAGGCCACTTACGTGTGCTGCTGAGGAAAGCTGTAGGCAGAGGCGCCGGGGGCAGCGAGCAGCGGGAGCAGCAGCAGCGGCCGCAGTAGCAGCGACAGCGGGCGCGGGGGCCGGGCCGCCAGCCTCCGGGCGCTGAGGCCGGGCCGCGAGCCGCGGCCGGGCCAGCTGAGCGCGGTCCGCGCCGGGCCGGGCCGAGAGGCGCCGCAGGTCCGAGCCGGCACCGCCATGTTTCCATTCAAGACGCGGCGCCGCGGGGAGGCGGGGAGGGGGCGGCGGCGGCGGTTTGGGGGGGCGGGGGGGGCAGGCGGCAATCGCCTCCCCTCCCCCT
>NW_021145756.1:0-20086 GCF_002837175.3 Physeter macrocephalus | reverse complement strand
CCGCGGGGGGGCGGGGGGGGGGCGGCGGCGGCGGTTTGGGGGGGCGAGGGCGGCAGGCGGCAATCGCCTCTCCTCCTCCTTCGCCTTCTTCGCGCGGGGCCTCCGGGGCTGCCCGAGCCGCAGCACCTCTGTGGGCTGCGTGCTGCGATGTCTCCGCCGCGCCGGCTCGAAGCGCTCTGAGCGCCGGGTCCCGGACCAGCGCTCAAATAGCGGCCGCCGCCAACCTGCCGGCACCGCCCTCCCCCCTCCCTCCCTCCCCCCTTCCCCGGCCGGCCCGCCCCCGCGCGCCCCCGCCGCGGCCACGCGCCCGCCGCGGCCTGCGCGCCCCTCGCGCCGCCCCTCGCCCGCCCTGCTGGCTCGCGTGGCCGAACCGAGCCGGGGCACGCGCGTCTTGAGCCCCAGCCGCGGTCCGAATTTCCAATGTGCGCCCTGCCCCACGTCTCAGACTGCGAAGAGTCCCCGGCAGGCGCATATTGACCCTGCTGGGGGCTTGACCTTCAACAGGCTTAAGGCCTGGAGTCACAGGTTTAATGGTAGAATGGCAGGCTTCAGCAGAGACCACTGTAGAGGGCAACGGAGCTGAACTCATACCTGCAGGGGCTCCAGCTACCTTCAAGAGTCCTCTCTGGGGGAACTTGGCTCCCAAGGCTCTGACAGAAAGAAAAAGCCTGGGTGGGAGGGAACAGGTCCAGTTGCACAGTTGTGAGGGGCTGGGAATGGATGCAGCGCTCTGCAACCACTCATTTCACTTCCCTGGGCTAAGCGGGTACTGTGTGCAGACCAGCCCCAGCCCCCGAGGCTTGCACAGCCTCTATTTAAACTCCTCCAGTGCCAGTAAGCTCACCCCTGCACAATCCAATCCTTTCTATCCTGAAGGCTCCTGGCTCTCCCTTGCTGCCGGGAAAAGGCTGGGCTGGTGTCAGTTCTGACTCTGCAGCTTATGGGCCTCTCAGAGTCTCAATCTCCTCCCTTGTGAATGCTTGTGTGGGTGCCCACCCCTATTTCCAGGATAAAGTGAGAATGGAAGTGAGTTGCTTGGTAAATTGAAACACTCATGGTTGGGGGAGAGTATCCCTGAGATTCCCCTGAAGTTGCCCTGGGGTCCTGCTCTGCCCCTGGCACAGATAAGATGGGAGAATGCTTCCTACCAGCCTGGAACAGAGCAAGACCCCCTAAGCAGTAACTGCCCACAGATTCGGTGCCTAATATGAGTGAGGGCCAGTAACCACCTGAGCAAGAGCCCCCCACATTATGATATCTGGGTGAGTCTCCCATCACCTACTTACAAGTCAGCCTAAAGAGGATTTGCAGTGGAGGGGGAAGAGTGGTAACCCCTGGACTGAGGAGGGCAGAGCTACCCCTCTCACCCAGACAGCGGCAAGGGAATAGGGCTCAGGACAACCTTTACTTGCTCCTTATTCCTGCCTGGGCAGTCCTACCCCTGCCTACCCTCACAAGGCAGGGAGACAGCTTTGGAGTATCCTCCAAACTGACCTGAGTGAGTCTTCAGAGGCCAGACTGAGGCTTGCCATAGGTCCCAAACATATTATCAAATGAAGGCAGTGCCCTGGGCCCCAAACCGCTGATAGGCCTTGGGGGCTGGTGAACAGGAGGGGCCTAGTGGACTCTGGAAGGCCAAGCCAGGCCAGTTCTATGGAGGACAAGTCAGATGCCTGATTGTGCAGATGTCCCCACCCCCACTTCTGGGCAGGGCAGTCCTTCCACCTGGACAGAATGATGGGGGCAGGGTGCTTCACAGAAGAGTCAACAAGCTTGAGCTAACCTAACCAACCCCCTCCTAGCCCCTCCTACTGATAGCTGTCTCTAGCACCTCTATCTCCCCCATGCCTAGGGAAGGGCTGGCCCATGGTATCCTCACCCATCTGTTTGCTGGATAAATGCCTGTGCTTATGGCCCCAGGGAACCAGCACAAAGGATATCACCCCTCCTGGGTGCCCTCTGGGGTTAGGTGGGCACCTTCCCAAGGCCAGCTCTGCAGGGGCAGAGTGAGAAATGTCAGGGGCAGCCTCCCTGCCCTTTGACACCAGGATGGCAGCACTGTCCCCAAAGAGTGCCCAGGTCATCAGGTACCTGCACCCACGCTGGGTGCAGCAAGTGGGCATTGGTAGTTTGGCATTTCAGTTCCAGCCTCCACAGATGTGCACCTAATTGAGGCCGCTGGTGCCGAGGGAAAGGCGGGAGATCTTGGTTGACAGGCCGTTAAAGGAAGACAAATAAGGAGGGGAGGTAATTAAGAGTAAACGGGTAGTAAGAGTCTACACACTCCAACTTCAGAGGCTCACAGCATCCTTGGGCTCCTGGCTCCTGGCTCCAGCCACAGGTTAAGATCATGGGAAGAAAAATCAAGACTTCCTAGCGAATAGGGGGACTTCCTGGGCAGGAATATTGACAGGTTTGGCAGCAAAAGCCTGGGGCTACCCATCTGGCCAGATGTGCCTGTGCTAGAAGATGTAGGGCAGCAGGGGCAAGTAAAGGTGCAGCCAGCAGAGAGTGGCAGGGGGCCTGGCAGGTGCCAGTTCTGCATGTGGGCTGAGGGGAAGTCAGCTAAGCAAGCCAGAAGAGACTGAGAGGTCTTTATGGAAAACCTACTATGTGCCTGAGGTACGAGGAAGCCTATCAGGAATGTCCGGGACACCTGGGGCAGCAAGATCCCCACTTCAACCTGCCCACCTTCAGCTTCCCTCCCATCACCCTTTTGCTGCTCTATAAGCCAGTGGGTTGGAGACCTCCTGGCTTTCTTAGAGTTTTACCCCTGCAGTTGCTTCTGCCTGGAACACACTTTCTCATCTCTACCACTTGAACCCAAAATGTTTAGAAACCCATAAATACCACTTATGCCAGGAAGCCTTCCTGGACCTCCCCTCAACTAGATAGGCTTCCCCACTCCAGTCCCTACTCTCCTGCCCCCTCCCCCCTGCCACACACAGATGCAGCAGCCTCTGCCTTGGGTTCAGAAAAACACCTGTACCCAAGCTGGGACCCCAAGTCTCCCTTGTCCCTGTCACCCCCTCAGGGCCCCACACAGAGCCTGGCCATTGGGAGGGCACAGGAAGTGTTGACATAAGGACTTTTTTTTTTTTTTTTTGTGGTACGCGGGCCTCTCACCGTTGTGGCCTCTCCCGTTGTGGAGCACAGACTCCGGACGCGCAGGCTCAGTGGCCATGGCTCACGGACCCAGCCGCTCCGCGGCATGTGGGATCTTCCCAGACCGGGGCACGAACCCGTGTCCCCTGCATCGGCAGGAGGATTCTCAACCACTGCGCCACCAGGGAAGCCCCGACATAAGGACTTTTGAGTGGCATCTCCAGGAGCCTGGGGCTATGCCCAGGAAGAGTGGTCTGGCCTGGGCGTAAGGAGTGATAGCTTTGGCATCAGATATCACGGGTTATATCGGCAAATCACTTTGCCTCTCTGAGCCTTTGTTTCTTCGTCCATATAATGGGAGATATGGTACCTGCAGGGATGGTCTGAAGACCCAAAGCATGTAACACCCTAAGGGCAGGACTTGGTACTTTGCAAGGCCTTAATGAAGGGAACCCATAGAGAGACTCAGGCATTCCCGGGAAGGGGTTATGGTGAGCAAAGAGACTCAGGCTCCAGACTGAGGTCAAGACTCTGTCCTCTGTGCCCCCTCCCAGGCACCGGGGCCCTCAGAGTCCTCAGAACTCCCCTTGGGAGGACTCTGACCTGAACATCTTCCCCAGCGGAGTGAGAGGCCCCTCAGTGCCACCCCTGTGTCCTATACACAGTGATGTGTGTGGCACAGAGGCACAGATGCTGGGTTTGCCCCCTCCCCTGAGGCCTTCATCCCACCGTGGCAAGAGAAAATGAGGACAAATAAAAAAGAGAAATTCTCCCCTCAGAAGAGCATTAGGTGTCTGAATGGCTTCCAAATAAATAAAAATCTCCTCAGAGCCCCCAGCCAGCACTGACAGCAGCTCTAACTCTCCACAAGACGTGTTTTTCTGCCTCCAGGTGGAAGTGAAGAGTGTCAGCGGTGGGCGAAGTCAGGCTCTGAGGAGGGGGCCTTCCATCACCTCCTAACACCCCATCAGCGCTTTGGCAGAATGGCCACGGCAAATTGCCTCCTCTGATGGCCGCCCCTCCAGGCCCTCAGAGAGCAGAGAGAAACAGGTGCTGGCCTCCCCCACCAATGCCTGGAAAGAGCTTCCCGGTCAGCTCCTGTCCCTGCGCATTGCTGGGATCCAGTTGTCAATTCTGTGAACCACCCCTCCCTAACTTGCTCATTTTGCAAATGAGGAAACAGGGACAGAGGGCTCTGGTGACGGTGAATGAAACCAGCAAGCCAGGGATGTGTCCCTGAATAAGTTAGCTCTGCTCAATGTGAGGGTAGAGCGAGAGATGTTTCCTGAGAGGGGGCTCTCCGAGCGCAGGTCCACACCTCATGCTATCCACCTTCCCCTCTGCACCTGAAAAGGCAGGAGAGATCAAGGCTAGACCCCAGGAAGTACCTCCTCAAGCAATGGGCTTGGGAAACACCCTGAGGAAAGTCCTCAAATCTTCTGCTTTTCTGCTAAAAGCATCTCTTGGCTTTTGCCCACTAAGCTTTTAGAGCATTAGCCTCTGCTAGGTGGTTGAGGGGAGGACAGGACCTGGCTCCACCATCACTTAATTTAACTGATGGCTGCTGCTCCTGTGAGGGGCAGTTAGCACTTCATTTGTCGAGCCTGGAAGACAGATGAGGCTAGGTGTTCTTCAATTACTGAAAGAAGTTGACGCTGTGGGAAGTGGCAGCAGGGCCAGTAGAAGCAGTGCATGGAGAGAGGCTAGGTGGCCCAGAGGCTGGCCTGCCCCCTTTCATGAGGCCCCTGCCTACTTGGGGTGATGCCAGCACTCAGGACCCTCCCCCTGAGTTCCTTAGACACCAGACAGGGAGGAGAAGGGAGGACTTCTGCTAAGAACCAGTCCAGCCTTTCCCATTAGCGCTGGATATGAGTCTTTCTGCTCCCTGAATCAGGGCGCCACTGCAGCCCTTGCTGTTCTTCCTGGGTCAGGGCCTTTGAGAGCTCACCTCCAGGGCCTGAGGTGAGGTGGGGCAGGGAGCAGGGAGGAAGGAGGCATGGACTCTTCCCCCGCTGGTTGGAGTGGCCTGGAGTTGGAGATCCTGAAGGACCCCCTCTTGGCCTGGAAATGTTGTCCCTGAAGCCAGGCCATTAGCCTCAAATACAATCCAAGTGCACTTACAATTCAGCAACTACCCAGGCCCTGGGAGGAGAAGGGTATTTTCCAACCCAATCCCCCGTGAAATCTTCTTTGGCACTGACCCAAGGGGGAATGTGTGAGCCACTAGGATCTACTGAGGAAGGTCATGCTGGATTGGAGGCTACTTTACTGCCTGGGGGTATGAGGGAGGCTGGGGACACTCAAGACAGATGGGCCTAGACTAGGCAGGCAGCAGGGCCGGGAGCTCCAGCTCCTTAGGCCACATGAAGGGGCAAAGCAGACAGGGTTGGGTGGAAACACACTCCCTCCTCTCCTCTGCCAGCATGAGGTAGTACCGGGTTAGGCAAATGAAGGGAGCATCTGGTCTTGATAGAAGGCACAACCTGTGAGGTATGGCAGGAAACAGGGGCAGGGATGGAAGTTAGGGGGACCAGCAGAGCAGAGGTTGTCCTGGGACCATTGTACCCCAGGTGGGCTAGCTAAGGGAGAGATATCACTGCCCAGAAGGTGTAGGGTGGGGAAAGGGATGTTGTTTAGGGCACAAGTGCTGCGGGTGACCATGGCTTGCAAGGATTCTGGATCCCTCCCCAACTGGTCTAGGCAGTTGGGAAACAACCTGGATGTTCTGGAGACAACCAGGCTCCAGAATCTCTTTCAAAGGACAGCAGGACCTCTGTGGACCCCCTCACTCTACTCTATAAATTGACAAATTGAGCCTCAGGGATGCTCTGGGCTGGGCCTAGTGAACAGTGGCACCTCTGAGACCAGAACCCAGACCCCTTGGGTCCTTGCTTGGGGCCGTTCATGGCACTCTCTTATGGTCAGAGCTGGCCCATATCCCCATCTTGGGTGTCTGTTTTCTACTTGCTGATTAAGGGCCAGTACTGTGGCCAGCAGAGCAAGGCAGGTACCAGGACAGATACAGAGAGCAGAGGGCCCCTCAGTGGCCTAGAAAAAGACCCTGGAGGTCTGGGAATTCCCAAGGCAGAGCCAAGCCCTCTTCCTGCAGAGTAAGGCTATCAGAGAGCTTCGCTGGGCTCCAGGCAGGCAGAAAGGGGTGCTTGGGAAGCTGCACCCTGGTAGGCCAGTGAGAGTCTGGCGGAGGATGGAGAGGCTTCTGCCTGCTATGTTCCCACCAGCTGGAAGGCCTCTCCCCCACACCTACTGCCACGGCCTCCCTGAGCCCAGTCTGGCAGCTCCAGAGCACCATCTTGCTGAGGTCTTAATTTCTAAATGAGCGAGGAGGTGCTTTCGAGAGGCAGAGGCGGATGGAGAGACTCACTGAGAGAGACAGAGAGAGACCTCGGGGAGGATCAGGATGTGGACTCAGCAGTTTGCAACAAGCCACTTAGGTCTTGCCTGCGAATCCAAGCCAGCTGCCATGGGGTGGCTGGGAGCAGGCCATGGACAGGAAACACTGGTGATGAGTCAGGCGTGGGGCAGGGCGGGGGGATGGTACTTAAACCCGGGGGGCAGTAGTTATGCCAGGCATGCTCAGGCCCCTCGGAAGATAGGGCATTATCAAATGTTGATGAATGACAAAATGACTATGTAATAATATATCATCTCCATCATGCTGGGGTCTGGGATGGGAGCCATGTGACCCCTGCAAGTCCTGCAGATCAGATCCCTGGGAGTGAGATGGACCCTGCCCTCACTACTGCATATAACCGCCTCCCAGGTTCCTGTACTATTCTCTGCCAGCCATAGATCTCTGATGGGACTGAGGATTCCCCACAAGCCCCAGCCACTCAGTGCCCCCCACCCCCATACACACACTTTAGCAATTCTGCTAGACACTCCAAGGCAACTGCTGCCCTTGCTGGCTGGCCTCAGAACCCTGGCCTAGCTTCTCTTATAGAAAGCTGGGCATGTCTGGAATCTCCTCATCCCAGGCTCTGCTGATACCCTAGCCCTCTAGACGTGCTTTGATCTCACTGAGAGTCTTGCTGCAGCTTCTTGGAAAATAGGCCCTGAGAGAGCTCGAACTACCCCCCACCCACTGGAGTGCCCCTACTCCCAACCTCCCCTGGAGACTAAGAACCTTATATTCACTGTACAGAGAAAAAGGACTTACCCTGGTCACTGTGGCTTTCCTGTGATTTCCAAAAGAGAATTCTTGATGTTTCCTCCAGAAAATGAATGAGAATCATAAGCCCCATCATTATTCCTCCCTCTCCGCCAGCTTCTCCTTCCCCGTTACACACCAGACACGGGGCCCGAAGGATGCCTAATTCTCACAGTAGCCTTTCAAGTAGATAGCATTATCCCCATTGAGTGGATGAGAAAACTGAGGCTCCAGTGGTTCCGAGTGAGTTGTTCCATCTGGCTGGGAAGCAATGGAGATGGGATCTGCTCCGTGAGATATGCTCCTCGTGCCTCAACTAACTCCTCCTTGGTTGAGGCACGAGGAGCATATTGTAATCTTTAAAAAAAATTTTAATAAGTCCATCTTATCTCAATATGCAAAGCTATGCACAAGGCATGCAAAAGAGCACTTCCTGCCTACTCCCAGGGTAGCAGTGCAGGCTTTGGGTTTGACCAGCATTTAAAAGGCCTCCTCTCTCTTGCTTGGATGGAAACTCTCTGCTCTGCCTGCCAAACCCAAGGTACCTCTGGGCAGAGCTTTGCAGAAAGCAGTTGGGGATCTGTCCCCACAAAGCCTGTGAGCAGGTATCGGATCCCACGGGTAAGGCAAGGACCTCCTGCCTCATGCCTTCCCCTTTCCTTCCATGGAGCCCCAGGCCCAGCAGAGATGAACATCTGCACTTTGGGATGCTCAAGGACGGGAACTGCTTGCTGCAGTGGGAATATGGGAAGGCTCTCTAGAGGTAAAGGAGAGGACGTTCCAGGTGAAGGGAATACTGGAGAATTAGTAAAAGGTGTGAAGGTAGGATCTGCTCTGGGGAAAGCCAGTGAAGCATTTAAGGTCTGCTCTGTTTCCAGAACTGAGGCTTCTCCATGATGAAAGAGCCCATTGCACTGGAGCAGGAAGGCCTGGAAGCTGGGAGGCAGGTGGCAGGGCTGGATACAGGCAGTGGCCACAAATCATGGGAGAAATGTCCCATGAGCACAGGGTGGAAAGGACAATCATCCAGCACCTTGGCCTGATTCATGTCTGGGAGGCAGCGGACATCCACTGGGCCCAGGTAACCTTGAGTTCATTACCCAGTGTCACTGCACCTCACTCTCCTTGAAGGTAAAATGGGTTTAATAAGCCCCCTCATCTTCCTCTCAGAGCTGCTGGGAAGCCACTGGGGGCTTGATGCTTTGATGCTGAGTCACAAGCATGCGTAGCAGGGCTGCTCCCATGGTGCCCTCCAGGTCCATGGAAGGAGGAGGGGCAATAGTGCCACCCCTGCCCCTACATACTCCACCCAGTTGAGGCGATGAGCCAGGCCCAGCACACACCAAGCCGGGGGCAGGACTGGGACTGGAGCACATTGCAGAGTGACGGGTCAGTGAGGTTGGGGCAACGGGCAGAGGCCTTCCTGCAGCTGCTGAGGTGCACAGGGAGAATGGGGTGGCCTGTGGAGGAATGTGACAGTTAGGGACAGGAGGTGGCTGGCCCAGGTCAGTTTAGAAGCTTATCTTCTCTTGGAGAGGTCCCGGGAAGGATCCCAGCGACAAAACTGATCTGCCCATTAAATGGTTCGGGGGTGGTCCATTGAAGTTTTGGGGGCCTCTTCCAGGACACTGGATTTCCAACTATATTTTGATGAACAGGAATTCATTTTAAACTAAATTTGATCAGATCCCCCATATATGACAGATTGAAGTGGAACTGCTCTGATGGAGGATGGCAGGGGTCGGGGGCTCCAGAGGCTCCCAGAACAGAGTTACGGTGCACACCCCCTGCCACAGGTCGGCATATGGAGGGACAGGAGCTGGGCACAAGGCCTCAGCTCTAAACAGGGTCTGGACTCGTTTCAACCCTCCTTGGATGACCTTGGGAAGGCCTTTCACAGCCGTGGGCCTCAGGCTCCCATCTGCAGAATGGGTACCTCTTAGTACCCTTGCCCTCAGTTGCACTCCTGGTCAGCCCTCCATCATGGAGAGGAGGCTATTTATTCATCCTCCTGAAGCGCTGAGGTTTTGTGAACTCATCTGCCGCCTGGCTCAGCTAATTGGAATCGCTTTCCCCCCTTCTCCTCTGCCTCTCAGTAAATTATGCGAATTGCCCCAGTCAGAGTCCTGGGTGATGGACAGCCCTGTCACAGCAGCCTAAGTGTTTAAGGAGCAATTGTTCTAGGGAAGGCTGCCATTCCTCAAGCCTGTGCTGAGCAAGGTGCCATGGGGAGACCCAGCCTGGCCCTGCCTGGGTGGCAGCCCCTGCTCCACCCCGGCCCAGCCACCACAGCCTGCTCTGCCTAGCCTGCCAGCTACCGGTTTCCAATATGTTATCCTTGTCATAACAATCAGAGCAGCCGAGAGGTATTGCACTTAAACCCTCAACACACATTTTTATAACCTTTCTGTTTAATAAGAAAGAGACAGCTCCAATTAGCTGGGAATATTCTGCAGAAATGGGATTATTTTAAAAGCTCTGGCAATATTATAAAATAGCTTCAGTAAGTGAACAGCTGTTGCTGGGTCCCACCCGCCATGCGCACTGCACCACCCGCACTCTCTCACCAGGCAGGGGGCCTCTCTCCCCTCCCCAGACGCCCCAGAGGCCCTGAGAACCCTGCTCTGGCTGGCAGTCACAGACCACTCTTCTGGCAGCAGGATGTAAGCTGTGAGATGTAGAGCCCGGTGCTCTCTCTTCCGGGCTGGAGGAGAGGAGTAGCTTAGATCTACCTCTATGGTTGGACCATGGCCTTGCTGGAGTCCTGCCTTCCCTGGGAAAGCCTACGTGGGACATCATCTCTAAAGGGCCTCCAGTCCCCCACAGTTGCCCCATGACCTGGACATGTCCCCTGCTATGACAGGACTCCCATCCACTCAGGCTGGGCTCAGGTCTTCCCAGCCTCTCCGTCTTCCCAATCAAGGGGGCAGGGCAGCATTATCTGGCAACCCCGGTTCCAGTTACTGTGCATTTTCTGAGTCCACTCTGCCCAAGACCGCACCAGGGCCAGGTAAGCATTTTACCTAAGGGTTCCCTGCTCCTCCTTCTTGGGGCCAATTGCCATCCCCTCTTTGGAGCTTCCTCCACTCTCACTGACAGCCTGCCGTTTTCCTTCTCTCCAGGAGTCTTCTCTCTGTTTCTTTGCCCACCCCAGCTGGCAGTCTTATCAGTAATGGAGTCTAAGCCCCCATAGCTGTGGGCAGGGTCATGGGGGTCCTGTCCTTTCTCGCTCTTCCCAGGTCTGTTGGCAGAACTCTGTAGAAAGGGCTTCTCAGCTCCCCCCTCCCAAAGCTCTGGGGTTATATCGTACCCCCAGCCTCCACATTGGCAGTCAGCCCCACCTGGGCAGTAGCTTGACACCACCTCTTTCCTGGAGCCAGCCCAGCCTCTGTGAGGAGGGTCTGGGGGTAGGGACTTCAGGGAGGCCCTTGGTCCTCTTTGGCCTGCTGGGCAGAGAGGCTCTGTGCTCCTGCCCCCTCTGTCTGCCTGCCCCTCAGCGCACAACAGTGATCCCCATAGTACTAGGTCCCCCTCAAGATTCAGGCTGAACAGCAGATCATATGTGAACACCCTCCAGGGAAGGTTAAACTTGGAAAGGACCTCAGAGTTTGGCCCATGGAGCCTGTCACTGTATGGTTGGGGAAACTGAGTCCAAATGAGAGGAAGATCCAAGGCTATATTCTAAAACAGGATGGGAGGCGAGACCCAGGCTGTCTGCCTCAGCCCTCGAATTTGACCTTTGTGGGCCCCGGCCCAGCAGGTAGTGAGATTTGAACCCTCGGCCCTGGTATGATGGGCTGGAATGGGCCCTGCCTCAATTGCTCAGGTGACTATAAGCAACTCCCTCCCCTCTCTGAGAGTCAGCAGCTCAGTGAGGCCCTGCCTCTGAAGGCAGGACTCCTGAGGCTGAGGGGGGGTGAATGGGACACAAGGGTAAGCTGCTGGGCAGAGCTGGGGTAAGAACTGGGTCAATGGGGCTCCTTGGGGTCCCCAGGTGCCCCACTCATCCATCCCTGCCAAGTCCCCTCCAGGCCTGACCAGAGAGTGTGGGGCCTCAAGGTCTCTCAAGGCTCCTGGGAGAGCAGCCTCATGGCCAAGGGAACACCCACATGATGGGCCCCTCCCAGCACCATGGCCCCAGCCTCGGTGATGCCCAGGTCTTGGGGTCACTGCCTGGGGAATAGGAACAATTTGGGGGCATCCTTGGGAGGAGACCACAACCCACGAACTGCGGCACGATGCAAATGCACCATGTGCTAAATGGGGAGAAAATGAATTTTACACCCAGACAAAGTGACTTTTATCATGTTAACGACCATGGTTTGCTCATCATGTCTGCTGCAGTGAAATGGGGCCTGTGGATGTTTTTCTTTTAGTTCTGCTTTTAAATGGAGGCATTTTCCCCCCTTGTAGCAGACAAGCCAAGCCCCTCACATTGGGATGACAGAAATGCCGATTCAGCAAAAACAAAACGGAGGAATTAAAAAAAAATCTTCATCTGTGCCTTCCAGCAAAAATAGAACTCAGAATGAGGAGCTGGGGTGTGGCGTGAGGAGCCCTGGCCTGGAGGTGGGAAAGTGATTCTAGCCCAGCTCACCTCCAAGTCACTGTGTGACCTGGGACGTACCTCACCCATTCCTGACCTCAGTTTGCCCAGTGGTACCAGGAGAGCTGCTCTGCCCTGGCCCTTGAGCAGATATCCATGTCAAACTCGTCATGCTCAGTCTGGGTCCAGAACTGCCTCTTCCATTAGACTGGGACTTGCAGAGGGCAAGACAGGGCAGAGTCATCACTGAGTCCATGGTGCCCCCAGTAATCAGTTTAAGGCCCTGCATGGAAAGGGCACAGATGTTTACGGATGGAGCCAGGGCTAGTTCCCTGACACCAGCAAGGAGTGTCCGAGTAGACTCCGTGAGCCAAGACCCTAAGAGCTCCCACCCACCAGCCCTGCACCCTGAGCATGTCAATGACACATGGCAACTCCATATTGTGCTCTTCAAGAGTCAGGAAAACACCATCTGATGCTTTGTACAGCTGCCCAGCCTGGCACCCAGCTCCCATGGAGGAGCCTGTGCTGCGCCCAGTAGGGGAGTGCTCAGCTAAGGCAAATGAAGAGGACTTCGGGGCTGGCATATCTGAGAAACCTCTGCTCTGACACCATGCAGTACTGCTCTGGACGGCAAGCCCAGGTCAGGCAGGCAGGGCGTTTGATGAGCAGAGATCGGTGGACAATTAGCCAACCCCAGTGGAGGTAATTAATCAACGTCTGAGACCTTCCATCTGGGTCTGCTGTGATCACTGCCGTGCCTATGCCCTGGTGGAAGTCAGGGCCTGGGCCAGGCTGACAGGAGTGGTCTCGATTGCTGTCAACGTCGCCTTTGCCAGCACAAACACCACCATCACCACTGCCTCCAGCAGCTCCGTGTGGCCGTCACCATCACAGTTAACCATCACCCTCAGGCCCCCACAGTAGCATCATCACCCAACCAGGGACACGCTGTCACCAACTCCATCCACACCCACCTATGCTTACTCTTCCCGACTCAAGATGTTTTCCCACTGTCTCCTCATTCCATTCCTTCCAGTCCCAAAAGATACACTGGTGGCTCGCTGGTAGGGAGACTGAGGCATAGAGAGGGGAAGGGCCAGGGTGGTTAAACCAGGGTGAGAATCTGGCCTCCTGGCATACAGCCTACCGTCACTGCCACCCCCCTCCTCCGTTCTCCCAGTACCACCTACTCGCGCAGCATATACTTTCTCCCCACATCAGTCAGAATGGATTAAATCCGGCTTCAGTAACAACGACCCTAAAATCTTAGTGGCTTAAAATAATGATTTATTTCTTTTTATTGCTACATGTTCTTCATAGGTCAGCCAAGGCTCTGCTCTATGTCATCCTCACACTGAGGCCAGGCTGACTACAGAGCAAAAGTCTAGAAAACAGTCATGGCAGAGGGAGAGAGGGCCTTGAAAGGTCTCACACCAGCAATGAACTGCTCTGTCATGGAAATGTTGCTTCTGCTTGCCACTCCATTGGTCGGAACCAGACCGCAGCCCCACTTGACCACCAGGGGGCAGGAAGGGGCAATTCTACCTTTGGCCTGGAAACAGGGAGAACAGGGGCATTTGGCAATTGCCCACAGTGGCTATCAGATTTCCCCTTCCTTCTCTCCCTGCCTTCACCTCCCAGCCCCATGCGCCAATGTTCTCCAGCCTCCTGGCCCAGCAGGACTTCAAGGGTTGAGATGAAACTTCCTCGGCCTGCCTGGTATCCTGCTGAGATTCCTGCTCCAGGGAAGGATAACAGTGGGGATGAAGCTGACTGAGCCAGGAGGACCTGGGAGCCTGTCGTGTCCCAGTGGAGCCTTGTGGAAAGGGAAAGAGGGTCTGAGCTGAGCTTTAGGCAGTGACTCTGGCCACAGGTGTGGCGATGGTTGGAATGGGAGAGGCTGAGTCAGAGACCAGCTAGTAGAGTCTTGTGAGGACTCAGAAAGAGAGAGGACGGACCAGCTGAGGGTGAGAGCCTCAGTGGAGAGGCCAAGACCGAGGAGAATGATGAATGAGGTGGCTCTGGGTGATCAGAACCCAGACTGGTTCTGGCTGACTGGTTCTGGGGCTGTGAGACTCCTGGTCTGCGTAGGCATTTATAAGGCACCATTTGGGGCACCCTAGTCACACACTGGTCCTCCAAACATCTCCCTTTGCAGCCTGGCCTCCCAGGGGTTGGGCTGTAGGAGCAGAGACTGGGGGAGTGGGCTAGTTAGGGGCTCTGGAGATCAAGTCTGGAATTCTGGGATTCAGCCCTAGGGCTCCAGATTCCCAGTTTGGTGTTCATTTTGCTCCATTCCCATGGGCCAGGGCTAGAGGGGGACGGTGAGGTAATGGGATAAGGAGAGTCTGCATCTAGGCAAGGCCATATCCGATTCTCCTGGTGCTGGGGTGCTGGTGCCAGTGCAAATATGGCTCTTCCCACATCATCCATCACTGGGCTACAGAAGGCTGGTCTGATCAATAAAACAAACAATTATCCCGTCATTACTGATTGTGAGCCTGGGGCAGGAGTAACAGCGGAGCAGGGAGCACTTGGGGTCTGGGGGAGCTTCTGATGAGGACAGTCCACGTCTCGCGTGTTGGCCCAGGTTGGGGGGTGCAGGGGATGAGGATTGTGGAGGCTTCCAGGCAGGGCTGCCCAGCAGTTGGGGCAGGGCCCAGAACCTGCAAAGCAGGGGGACTGAGGTCCATCTGAAGGAGGTGGGAGGCGGGCCAGTCCCCACCAGACTGGGCGAGGAGGCGGCTCTAAGTGGGCTGACTGGCCCCTCTTACCCACCCCCCTCCTTCTGGTCTCTCTCTGTGAACAGCCCAAGCTTGGGGAAGGGGACACATCAGGGAAGGTAGTAACTGTGAGCAATCCCAGCCACAAATTAAGAGCTCTCCTCTGCCTGCCTATCCTACCTCCTGCATCTTCAGATCTTCAGCACTCAGCCAATGTCTTGGTTACCCAGGCAGGGCAGTGTCCAAGGCAGTGGGGATGGGCCTGGCTGTGAGGGTGGGAGGAGGGGGAGCAACCACCACTCTGGAAGCTGGGTCCCAGCTCCCGAGAGATCCTGGGCTTCTGGCCGTGGAATGGAGAACCTGAGCTCCAAGCCCCTCGGAAGGTGGAGCAGGCCCATGGCCCGCTGACTCAGTGGAGAGGAACCAGGGCTGCACAGCCATGGTCACCTCAGTCCCCCCAGTTCTGTTCCCTGTCCTATTCCCAGCCTCACGGAGGGGAAATCTCTCTCCATCAGAGGGAAGGGATGAAAGGAGAAGTGATTTATTATTCTATTCCATTATGCCTGTTTCCAGAGAAACTAATTATGGTGCATTGTTGTATTAGATACTTTCAGAAAGATTACATTTTCTTACTTTGGCCGATAAAAAAATTAAATCCATCAGTTTTCCTAAACACATTACAGTAAAGACAGACTTGCTCCTTGTAATTATTAATCAGTCGGATTTGGGGATGCAAAGCATTTGACTTAAGCTCAATACAGTCACGAACAATGTCCCAGGATCACATTTGGTATTGAAACAATTTTTCAATTTATTAAAAAGTCATTAAGGTGGTTGGGGTGGGGGGTGCAGGGCGCTGGGCTAAGCCGCTGAGGCAGGGCTGTGGATCTGGGAGGGGGTTGGTTTGCTGAGGGGGGCCCTGCGAGCAGGAAGAGACCCCAGGAGTGTCTCATTCCTAAGCCCAGCTCTATGCAAGGGGTCTGTTCGGGGTGAAACAGAATCCTGAGAAGTCAGCCCCTGCCCGCACCCCAGCAACCTCATCCTATGCCTGTCCGGCCGTCCAGAGTCTGCCTTTCCAGACCGTGAGCTCCATTGGACAGAGCAGTGTCAGTAAAGGGTCCCTCTGGGAACAGTTTGGCTACTGAGCCTTGAGCCCACTTTCCGGTGGTCCTGCGCCGAGAGCTGAAAGTCCACCTGACTCCCATAAGGCAGGGAGACAGGTCCCTCCTACCAGCTCAGGCCCTTGGAGCCCCCAACCGGGAACATGTGGCTGTTTGGAAGGACACCTGGTGTGGCTGAGTGCCTTGTTCCAGTCACTGACCCTGCTCACTCAATCATTTAATTACTCCTCTGACACTTCCTACTCCCAGGAGGAATTTGCAGGGGTTTAGGAGGCTGGCGAGCTACAAGCTCAGCTTAGCCCGAGTCCTGGCCAGGGTTGGAGCTGCGGGGTGGCAACAGGATCCGGGCTCAAGTCACAGCTCAACCACAGGCAAACTCTTGACCCTGGACAAGTCAGTTAACCCTGCTATGCCTCAGTGTCCACTACCAGAGAAAGGGAGTGCTGCTGCCTGTGTCCTCACTCGGGACAAGGGAGGCCACAAGATCTTGTCTGTCCTTCCTGAACTCTGTCATGCCACCCCTCTGGCCCTCCGCCCTCAAGGCCAGAGTCCTGGCTCCTCCCTCAGGGGATACTTCACACATGTTGTTCCCTCTGACTGTAATACCTACCCCCTTCCATGGACCTAACTTCTGGAGAATTCCACTCACCCTTCCTTCTGGCCTCTGCTTTAATGACCTTCCACAAATCTGAATAGGGCCTCTGGGTGATCCCGTAGCTCCTGGGCTGCACCCTCTCATCACATAGTGCCCAACAAGGATCTCATCTGCCCCCACTAGGCAGGGACCCCAGAAGGGCCAAGTCCTGTCCCTGACATCCATCGGCAGGGCCCAGACCTTGTGCCCTCCCTCCACGCGAGGCCCGCCCTGAGCCAGCCTTGGACCTTGCTGCACCGGGCTGGCCGTTCCTTCCCAGAGCCAGAGGACCAGACAATGCTGGACCCTCTTAGGCTCTCTTGACCCAGTGCTGAGAGACCCTATCCAGCAGCAAGACCTCTCAGCTCTGTGCCTACCTCACCCCAGTGCCCTGCTCTGGATTTGCTGCCAGGGAGGGAGCCAGGCAGGGAGGCCAGCCCCACTCTCAGGAAACTCAGGATGAGGCAGGGGTTGGGGCCAGGACTTGCACTGCTCCCAGCTCCTGGGTGGCCTTGGCTAGCTCTGCCTCTGTGTGCCTCAGCTTTCCCCATATGTATAATGTCCCCCACCCCATTAGCTGAAGAGAGATGGAACTGGGGATCAAATATCCGAATGGAAGGGAAGACTCCAGGTTAAGAAGAAAGACCTGGGAGCAGAGCTGGGGTCTGAGCTTCAGCATAACTGTGGGTGACTGGTGAAGTCGGGGCTGGGTCTGCTGCACAGGGTTGGGTTCCAGGCCCATCCTACTCCCTACTGTTATGGGTCACAGGCCACAGAGAAGGAACGCTGGGTGCTGGGCACCTTGCCCCCCTCCCTGCACCTCTCACCTGCAGGCAGGTAGAATTGAGCGTGTTCCAGACACTCCATTTCCCAGGAATTTATGGAGGGTTTTATCTTCCCTCCTTGATCACTGGTGAGGGGAAGGAGAGGGCACACTGGGCTCTCTCCCCGCCAGAGGGGCAAAGAACAGCAGCCTGGCCAACCTGAAGCTTGGAAAATACTATCTAAATCCCACCTCAGCAAACCCCCCTTCCCCCTATGGGGCCTCGTCAGGGCCCAGAGGGTATGGGGAGGGGATGGCAGCCATTTAAGCTGTCACCAGCTCCATCAGAGGATTTAAATCACTGACACAGAGTAACAGCGCTGTAGATTACAGTGCGGAAGCCACGCGGGCACAGCACAGCAGAGACGGAGGAGGGGTGGCAGGCGAGTAAGGAGGTAGAGGCTGAGAGAGGCACTGCCCTGGCACCTCAGCTGGGGGGCGCTCTACAGCTGAGGCAGGCTCAGCAGCAGGGGGCCCCTGAGCACCCTGCCTGCACCTTCATTCAGACCAGACCCCCCACACACAGAAGCCCCCACCCCCCTGGGCTACTCCAGGGCCCTCCTCAGCTGGGGACCCATCCTGTGTGCCCTCCAGATAATGGCTGGGATCGCGGCTCATGTCTCTCCCAGGTTCCCCGTGGATCTTGGACCCAGAGGCCTCACAGGCACGGGCACCCCTGTGAGTGGGTGGGGGCGGGGGGGCTGGGGGTACCTGGCAGGGAGCCTGCCTGCTCCCGCTCACAGGCGCCCAGCCATTGTCTTTGATTGCACGGTATTAGCCGTAAATTACAGCCTTTGGGAGGCCGCATGTAAAAATAAAATAAAATAAGTGTCAAAAGACAGAGAAAATATTGATTCTTCAGGGAGAAGAAAGGATGGCTTGGTTAAATTAAAACTTTGAGAGGAAGGAGAGTGTGGGAAGGTGGTCCCCAGGACTGGAGAGCAGCCCAGGGTGTGCTGGAGGTTGCCCGGGAGACCATGATTCAGTTGGTCAACAAACTTGCTGGTCCTGAGATCCTGGCCTGTCCAGGCCAATGTGGAGGAGGCATAGGCAACATGTGACAGCACTCACTGGGAAGACAATAGACCCTTGAGACTCACCAGGAGGGACCCCAGGCACTGATTCATAGGCAGAGTGGCATCTGGGCTCCGGCAGGGGCCTGGTCAGTGTGTAGGAATCCTCCATGGTGTTGAGGCTCATCTACTAAGTGATCCGTCCCTCCCAGCACAAGGAGAATCCCAGGCCCACCGCCCCCCCACACCCTCTGCCTGGGTCTGAAGACTGTAGGGAGGCCCACATTAGAGCCCTACTTGCCCCACCCATCTAGTGCTCCCTCCACAAACACTCGTCTTCTGGTCTCCCATCACCCTTTCCCACTGAGAAAGATGGGGAGATTTCCCGAGGCTGCCTCAGTAAGGGCAGAAACAGTAGAAAAATAGACTGAAGGAGAGACAGAGGCCCTGACTGTCTGGCTGATTGACCATGTCCACAACGACATTTCTGCAGCAGGCAGTACTTCCTACCGGGGTTTGGTACAGATCCCAGACCTACAGCACCTTAAGGCCAAGGCTGGGGGACACAAGAGCGTGCGGGGTGTCAGGTCCAAGGGGACAGAGAGGAGCCCCTGGAAGCACTGCTGATAAGGGCAGGAGCAGCAGAAAGTGCCCCCCACCCCTCATCACCAATTGCCTAGACCTCCAGGGGGCCCCCTCTTGAAGAAACCAGAACAATTCTCAGGCCGCAGCTATTTTTCTAGAGGCTCCTGGACCTCAGGTTGGGGGACTCATTTGTTTCTTCAATGAGCAAATTTCACTAAAAGGACAACCCACTCCCAGCAACAGCCTTTGGGTCCTTCACTCAGCCACAACAGCCTTGGGAGGAGGGAGACTCCAAGCTAGCCCTGCCAAGCTCCCTTTCCTGTTCTGAAGGGGGTCACAGCAGGGGAATCTGTAGGGTGCTTGCCATAAGGAACAGAAGGACTGGGAACAACGAGGGCTGGGCAGCTGGACAAGGCCTGACCTGGCTCCTGCCAGGGGTGGGGGAGAGGTTCTTGCAGGCGAGACACCTCATCACCAGGGACACCTGCCTGAACCCTTCCCCCTTCGCTCACCTGCAGCCCCTGGCCCCACCCATCTAGCTGCCCCCGCTTCCCTAGTCCACTGCCCAGTCCTTCTTGACCTCAAAGTATGGCAGGATGGGACACTGAAGCAGTTTGGCTGAACAGGTCCTGGCATGGCCTGCATCTGACACCTGCTCCCTATCACCTGCTCCCTGCCTGGGAATACCTCCCCTGGTGAAGGTGCCCACCTGACACCAGGCATCTGGGGTGAAAGATGCCTGCCTTCCCGAAGTGGGGAGGGGTGCAGCCTCTGGTGCCAGAAACCCCCTACCCATCTTCCTGCTCAGCAGTCCTGAGGCTGGCCATGTTTGGTCCTCCATTGGCACTCAAGGCCAAAGCCTAGACCCGGCCTCCTCTTGCCACTTGGGCTCCCCAGTCCTGTAGCCCATGTCCTGCCACCCTGGACGCTCACACTGGATGACATCTGCACGACTCAGGAAGTGCTGGGGAGGTGACTCCTTGAGGGTCCCACCGGGACTGGGCCTAAAAGTCCCCTCCTCAGTGCTTACATCCTCCTCAGCAAGTCCCTCCACCTCTGGTGTCCTTGAACTCGTCCTCCCCTCTCTGCAGCTTGGCCCTCAGGGTGGCCTTTCTCCTCATCCCTCCTTCCTCAGGCTCCTGTCACCCCAGAGCCTCTTTGAGTCCCCTCCTTCTAACCCCCCCCTCCCCTAAACCCCTCCCCGGACCAGCCAGGGCTATGCTGGTTGATTTCACCTTGAAGCTCCCTTATCACAGTCTCCATCTCCTGCTGGCCTTAGCTGGAGCAAAATTGTTTTCTTTGTGCCTGCCCTGAGCAGTGGGGCCAGAGTGGGTGCAGGGATGGGAATGGGCTATGGTGGGCGGA
>NW_021145755.1:0-56208 GCF_002837175.3 Physeter macrocephalus | reverse complement strand
GCAGGCCAGGGCAGATGTGACTTCATCCCCCTACCCAGAATCTGGAGCCCAGCCCGCACCAGGGATGCTCTGGGAACCCCCAAACCCCACCCAGGAGAGGGCTGCCCTTCTGAGAATCCCCCACTTCCTCCAGCCAGCCAACTCACAACGCAGAGGTCTTCTTGGCCTCCCTCTGTCCGGTGGAGCAGGATGCTCGGGCAGCGAGGAGAAACATGGTCCCATTCATCTGGACCCGTGGCCAGACATGTGGAACAGGGGCAGGGCCGAGAGAGACAGAGATAGTGAGAGAGACAGAGAGACAGGGACAGAGAGACACTAAGACTCAGAGAGAGAGGCAGAACCAGTGAGAAACATACGCAGACACACACACACACACACACACACAAAATACATAGATCAAAAACAAAGAGAAACAGAAGAGGGGGACTTCCCTGGTGATGCAGTGGTTAAGACTCTGTGCTCCCAATGCAGGGGGCCTGGGTTCGATCCCTGATCCGGGAACTAGATCCCACATGCATGCCGCAACTAAGAGTTAGCATGCCACAACTAAGGAGCCGGCGAGCCACAACGAAGGAGCCTGCAAGCCGCAACTAAGGAGCCTATGTGCCACAACTAAAGGAGCCAGCGAGCTGCAACTAAGGAGCCCGCCTGCTGCAACTAAACCCAGTGCAACTAAATAAACAAATGTATTTTTTTTTTTTAAAGAGAGAAACAGAGGAGCTTAGAATCAAAAAAAGTCAGAGATAGGGAAACAGAAAGGGACTGAAAGATGGAGGTGGAGAGAGAGACAGAGGTAGGGAGAGGAAGCCGAGTCTCTGACCCCACACCTCCCAGCTCCATGCCAGTTGGGCAGGAACAGAAATGGAGGCTAAGCCCAGGAAGCCTGCAGACTGCCACCTGGCACCCCTCAGCTGATACCACCACACCTGCTGCTGGGCTGCCTCCCGCTACCCCCCACCAAGGGGAGTGCAAGGTGGCACTGAGTGGAGGGCACTCACCATGATGACAAGGACGACAGGGCCTGCAAAACTCCAGATGAGGGGCTCATGGATCGAGATCCAGCAGAAGTCAGGGTTCCCATAGCCCTCGGGATCCAGGCCGACAGCCAGGCCTGTGGGGGAGAAGAGATAGGACAGAGGGGATATATTCTAGAGCTGCTGACTCTCTCACGTATGGGGAGAAGCTGGGGTGGGGGCAGAGCAGGCTCCTCCCTGAGCAAATGGCAAGGGAGATTGAGGTTGTGTCACGATCAGGATTGGGGGCAGGGGCAGGGGTCAGGCCATGTGATGGATGGAGGTCAGGGGTCACAGGCCTGGTTGAGGCCAGTGAGCAGGGCCCTCACCCAGCAGCACAGCAGGGACACCCCAGCCCAGGGCGTGGTAGAAGCGCATGGCTCCGCGGTCCACATTGCGTGGCTCGACCTGCATGCGGTAGAGGTGCAGACCCTGCACGAGGAGCCACGCGAAGGTGCTGAGGAAGAAGTAGTGCAGGAGGATGGCAACCGCGGTGCACAGCAGCTGAAGGCAGGGTTGGGGGGCGTCAGGACCTCTCCTGCCACGCTCCACCTCTGACCCCTAAACCACTGCACCTTACCCCAGCATCCTGCCCCAAACCCTGGCCCCAACCTGAGCACCCCTGATCTCTGACCCTGAACTCTGGCCCCAGGCCTTCCTGGGCCAGGTGAGGTCATCAGGACACAGGTCTCCTGGCCCTGACCCTGCACCTGGTTTTGGGTCCTGTGGATCCCCAGCAGGAAGAGGAGCTCTGCCACTCCCAGGGCAGCAGCCACATTGGCATGGATCCCACGCATGTTGGACTTGAGGCTGCGCAGGCTCAGCAAGACGGCCGCGGTCAGCAGCAGCGCAGCCACAGACACTGCTATGACCACGTGGGTGAACACAGCCAGCAGCTCCAGGTCACCCTCAAGCCGCTGTGGGGACAGGGATGGTCACTGGGGTATTGGGCACTCCTGCCCTTTGACCCTCCCACTTCCTCGGGACTCTGAACACAGCCCCACCTCACGGGGAGAGGCATCCATAAGGACCCCGAAGGTGCCCGTCCGGCTGCAGCGACACTGTGCGTGGGACCCGTTCCTGTGCACCAGCTCACAATCCCGTGCTGTCCACATGCCGTGCTGGTCCGCCCTGTGGCCACAGGGCAGTCAGACCTACCATCCCCTCTGGGGAGTGCCCCATCGCCAGGCAGGGGTTTGTGAGAGGCAGGGGAGGGGCCGAGGGTGCCTGGAGTTGGGGAGCAGCATTCCTCATGGGTCTGGGTGCACAGGGGCATTGGTGGGGGCCCCAGGGGCAGGCTGGGCCTCCCAGGGGCTCCCAGGGGGACCAAGGGTTTCCAGAGTGGAAGTCCTCACGGGCCAGGCGGGTCCCACTGCACACAGATGGCCTTGCTGCGATTCGCTGTCTGTAGCAGGCGGAACTCCAGGCTGATCGGGGACTCTAGGACACCACTTAGGAAGTTGCGTCCATGGAACACAGCCACACTGACCACCGGGGAGTTCATAACAGGGTTCTGGGGAAGCCTGAGGAGACAGCCCACCTGGGCTTGGGCACTGCTGACCTCCCCAGGCTCTGGCTGCCCACCTCACTGTCTTCATGTCACTTGCCATGGCCCACCCAGAGTCTGAGATGCCCTAGAGTGGATGCTGTTTCTGAGAACCTTTTTAGCCTCTGTTGGGCTGCTTCAAGACCAGGAGTCCATGGCCTGGTTCTGCAGAAATGCAGCTGAGAGGCTTCGGACCCACTGCCCACACTGGAGTCTGAAGCCCAAGCAGCTACAGACTTTGCCTCTCAGTGCCCTCCCTTCCACCCCTGGCTGACCTCCTTCAGTCAGCCAGTCTTTGCCTATCTCCATCGGCCAGTTTGCCTGTCTGTCTGGCTCCTGTATCCTTTATGTGCCTGGCCCCAGCTGTGGCTCTGTGTCTATCTCCTCATTTGCACAACTGCCCAGAACATGATTCACATGGAGCCCAGCATGGGCAAGGCTCCCAGAGTCATGGGCGGGAGCCTCTCTGTATGATTGTGAACCTGCTCATTTGTCCACCAAAAAAGGGAGTGCTAGGCTGGGAAGAAGCTTGCGGGAAGCCCAAGGGTGAGGAGCCTGGGAGTAACTCTACTCATACCTGGCACCCCGGCGCTCGGCCTGGAACTGGGCAGGGAGCAGCCCCCCTAAGGTGCGGTAAACCAGGAGGATGACGATGGAGATCCCAGGCTCAGGCTCGGGCTCTGGGGGGGCCGGCGGGGGAGCCATACTCGAGGTGGTGGAGTTCTCCATGCTGCTGCCACTTGTGGACAGAGCTGCCAGAGGAGGGGGAGGAGTCACTGTCAGTGACCTCGGACCCCAAGCACCCACAAACGCAGCTCTGAACGCAACCCAGCATCAAGCATGGGAATCTCTTCCCTTTGCAGGTCCAGAACCAGGGTGGGTGCAGAGAGCAGGAGCCCATGAAGGACACATGGGTCCCCCCGGCGCTGGATCCTGACTATCAAGGCCTGGGCGAGGTCACCTGTGGTGAGGGGGAGGGTCTGGCAAGGGGAGAATTGACAGGAGGGCGACATGGCATCTGGCTTGGGGGGCAAGGAAACAGGATCTGGCCCATGGGTCACCCCAGGGCTCTTACCTTCAGGTGGGGACGGCCGTGGGGCCTGGGAAGGCAGCAGCACGTGCGTGTGAGGATCCCAGGCATCCTGGCCCCGGAAAAGGTTGCTGTGGTAACGAGGGTAGCGACGGGTCCCCCGGCTGGGACTGGGGTGCTCCATGCGGTCAATGCTGAGCACTGCCCGGGAGGAAGAGGGGTGAGACCCATCAAGGATCTCCTCCCTGTGCTGAGGGTCCCACTCCCTCCTCCTCCCATCCTGTACCCAAGTTCCACAACCCATAGCCTCCTTGCTACCAGCGCAGAGCCTGTCCCTGCAAAGCGCTGAGGGTGGCAGCACAGCCTCCTGCCACTAATGTTGACATCAATAGCCCCCAGCCCCTCAGACCTCCAGGTCCTTGCCCTTTCACAGCCCCCTGACCCACCCCACCCTACCCTCCACATACTGATGTTGGGTGTCACCAGCCCCACGGGATTCAGGTACGTGAGTTCCATATTCCTCGCGAGCGTGGCCGCGTACTCCTCCAGGTGCTGCACCAGCCCGGCGCTGCCTGGGGAACCCCCAGGGGCCCGCTGCCCCAGCGCTGCCCACAAGTCCCCGGTCTCTGGAGCAAGCAGTGCAGAGCCAGCCCACAGCAGATTCTGGGAGGAGGGAGGTGAAAGTGGGCCCAGCCAGGTGAGGATGTGTGAGGGGACAGGGCATGCCTGAGGGGTCTGGCCAGGTGCTCAGAGAGGTCCCAGTAGGTAAGGGTATGGCTCTGGAGGGGACAAGGGGAGAGAGAGAGAGAATCCAGGGCCTTCACTTCCCCGGGGTCGGGAGGGGCCTGAGCAGAGGGGCGGGGGTCAGGGCCAGGGGATCGGGAGCCCAAGGTGTAGCCCCACCTCATTGAAGTGGGCGTCTTGTGTGGCTGTCAGCCCAAAGCCCTGCTGGTGACTCTCAAAGGCCAACAGATGGGCCAGCAGGCGGGCAGTGACTCGGACATCTTGGCTGAAGTAGTGGTCAGTGTGGCCAGTCACCTCCCGTAGCCTCTGAGCCAGCTTCTTAGCCTCCACAGTATCCAGGACTGTCTTGTTCAGCTCTAGGCCATCCAGCTGCCAGGACAAAGACGGGGATGGTCGCTCTCTGGTCGCTGAGGCCTTTCTCAAAAGCCTCACAAGAAGAAGGGTTTGGATTAAAGGGCAACTGGGAAAAGCCCAGGAGGTCAAGGGCTGGGGCATGATGTCTGGGGCCCAGCACAGGCCTGGGGAGACTGAGGCCAGGGTCAGAGCCAGGGCTGGTCTTGAGTGCAGGGCAAGGTCTGGGCAGTCTCACCAGCAGATTGAGTTCTCGAAAGGCAGGGGAGGTACAGTTGAAGAGGTCAGGCTCCAGCCAACCCTGGTCCTCGTCGCATAGCCGCACGGCAGCTCCTGAAGGCAGTTGACCCCTTGTCAGGCCTGAGGCCTGGACACCTTCATTGAGGAGGTGACCACAGCACCCTCCCCTACCCCAGGGGGAGCTCTGAAGCAGAGACCAGGTAGTAGGCATCCACGACTGGACCCCTGGATAGAAAAGCCCCAGCCCCCAGCCCAGACGGGCCCCAGGCGCTTGTCAGTCAATTCCTGAGGGGTCTGTGGACCATTTCAAACCACCATGACATAAAGAAGAACACAAGGGCAGGACTGTGTGTGTGCATGTGCACCCAGACACACACACACAGGCCAGGACAGCTTCACAGACATGTGGCCCAGGGCAAGAACACACAAACCAATGCTCACACCTGCACACGAGTAGATGTGTGGCCCAGGACAAACGCACAGATACACAGTGCACCCCCAGGAGAATTTTGTGACCAAACTGAGGTGGGGGTGAAAGTTCTCACACAAATTTTAACTGCCCCAGTGGTGACTTTGCTGCCATCTCTCCCTTATCTGTGAGATTGGAATTAGAGTTGAATGAGAATTGACCTGGGCCTTAAGAGAGCTTGTAGCCACCAGCAAGAGGCCCCCTGACTTAAAACACAGAACCCCCTCCCCAAAAGACAGACACAGACACGTGCACAGGCACAGAAAGACACACACAAGAGCATGCACACGCAGACAGTCTCTGTCCAGCCACTGCAGAGATCTCAAGCAGCGGGAAGGGTTCTGTGAGGACCTCAGGCAACAGAGAGGAGTCTGTGGGGTCCTCAAACAGAGGGCAGGGGTCTTTTAGGACCTCAGGTAGTAGGGAGAGGCCTGCAGGAACCTCGGGAACTGAGAAGGGGTCTACAAGGACCTTAGGAAGTGTGTGTGGGGGGAGGGGGTGTCCTCAGGCAGTGGGGAGTGGTCTCTGAGGACTTTAGGCATCAGAGAAGGGCCCCCAGGGTCCTCAGACAGTAGGAAGGGGCCTCCAGGGGCTTCAAGAAGTTGGGAGTAGCTTTTAGAGACTTCAGGCAGTGGGAAGGGGTCTGCAGGGACTTCAGGCAGCAAGAGGGATCTGCAAAAGCTCTGGCAGTGGGAGGGGGCAGCGCACCTGAGCAAACACGTACCCCTTACCTGCACCCCGCAATCCTGCCCAGAAGCCAAGAGAAACAGATGGAGGCTCAGTGAGGATGTGGGGAGGGACCCAGAGCCCCTAAGAGGTAGGGAGGGGCCCACATTGACCCCTACCCCACTCCCACCTCTTTGTAGGAACAAGGCCAACCAACTCAGGAAAAGAGGTGGTTCCAGCAAGTCAGAGGTCAGGCCTACCCCGACCCTCAGCTATTTGCCTGTCCCCCAGGTACTCACCCAGAGCCCCCCGAGGACAGGGCACTGAGGCCAAGACACCAAACTTGGTCTGAGGCCACCACACACCAGATCTCAGGGACTTGGGGCAGGCGTCATAGAGCACTAGGGAGGAAGGAGGCACTGAGCCGGGTAGCCAGGGGCTGGAGCAAGAGACAGCTACATCCACTGCCCCCCACCTACCCCATGCCCACTGCCTACCACTCTGCTGCTGGCCTCATGGGAGCTGGCCCATCAGATTCTGTGACAGGTCCTCAAAATACTTGGGGCAAATGTGGGAGTGCCTGGGTGTAAGTGGTCTCCCTCAGAGAAGCCTCCCGGAGCCCCTACCCAAGAAGCCAAGCATGCCATGGGACTTGGTGACAGCGTGCCAGAGCCAGCCCTCTATATGTGGAGCTGGGTGGAGCCTGCTCACCCCGGCAGCCGCTGGCTGTCACCTCTGCAAAAGGACTGTCACAGCTGTTGCACTGGCGGCCAAGGGCTCCTGGGCGACAGGGGCACTGCCCGCTGTGGGGGGCGCATGAACGTGAAGTGGAGCCCACAGGGTAGCAGTCACATGGGAGGCATGAGTCGCTGCCCCGCGGTCGGTAATGGAATTCCTGTTTGAGAATGGGTCAGGGGCCTGAGGTCAGAGGTCAGGGCTTAAGGTACGGGTCTCAGGTCAGGGCTTGGGGAATGAGTGGAATCAAGGGCAAAGGGTCAGGAGAACAGTGCTCACAGGCCAGAAAGAAGACTGGCCTCAAATGAAACGTAAGAGAGGGGTTAGATGTCAAGGACAAGAGATGGCAGTTAGGTCACGGCATAGGGGTAAGAGGTCAGGGGCTGAATCAGGTGGCAGAGGTCAGCAAGCTGGATAAGAATCACAAAAGTCTACAGAAGAGTTAAGAGGTCAGGGGACAGGGGACAGGCGCACCTTGCAGTGACACTGCCCATTTGTCTTGTTGCAGTTGGGGTCAAAGCCCTTATGAACGTCGCAGTTGCAGGGGCCACACGTTGGGCTCCCCCACCAGCCCCGTGGGCACTGTTGGTCCATCCTGGGGTGGACAGCCACGTGAGACGCCTCCACCACATCTCAGTGACCCTCCCTAACTCCCACCAGCTCTTTCCATCATCTCAGCCCCCAGCCCCTTACCTGTGCTCACAGTGGTGCCCAAAATAGCCACCTACACAGTCGCAGGTATAGCCATGGGGGGCCCCAGGGAGGTGCCGGCATGACCCCTGATTCTGACAGGGGTTCAAGAGGCAGGCGTCCACACAGCCCGGGCCATAGTAACCTGCAGGTTGGGTCAGGGAGCTCAGGACACTGGCCACAGAGCATGGGAGGAAGCAGGCACCTGTCCTTCTCAGTCCCTGCCTCCTCCAGGCTCTCCAGGTCCCCCAGTCTTCATCACGAGCCCCAGATCACCCTGCCCCTACCCAGGCCCCACCTGGCCAGCAGGTACAGGAAAAAGTCTGCCAGAGGTCTCGGCAGTCAGCATGGGGTGGGCAGGGCCCAGATGCACAGGCGTTGGTCACGACACAGCCAGGTTCCACGTTCACTCGGTGGCTCGGGGGAAGCAGGGCTGGGGAGCCCGAAGGCGTGGAACCAAGCCATACTCCCTATGGACACAGCCAGCAAGGGGTGAGACCCATGCCAAAGCACCTTAGCCCCAAGTCCAGCAGAGCCAGCCACCTGGTCTGATGACCCCTGACATGCAATTTCCCTACAAACCCTAGACCCTGACCCAATGGTCCCAATTCAGTGGCCCCATGGGACCCCTAATCATGCTGTCCCTGACACAGGCCTCTAATGACCCTTGATAATCTAAGCTAGACTCTCACCTCCAACAGCACAGAGAGGCTTGACCTGTCTCTGATGGCTCTGGGTCACCACTACCCCTATACCAACCCCCATGTGAATGCAGCATTTCAGGTCCCAAGGCACCTCTGATCTCTGACCACTCACCCTACTGCCCCATATCATGTTCACATGCTGACCCTCACCTGGATACAGCCAACCAGACCCTTAGGAGCCTCCTCTTCACTGCTGGGGGGCAGGCCTCCCACATGGAGTCGCTTTACCTTCAGGCCCTGCAGCTCACTCCCCACAGCCAAGGTGTCCTGGAGGAAGGGGACAGTCAGCACTGGGGGTGTGGGGGGGACCTGATGGACCCCTGCCCTACCCCAGTGTCAGTCTTGGCCTTATCCTAGGCCTTATCCTGCACCACCATGCTCTGTCCCTCTGGCCCAGAGGACTGGTCTGGAAATGAGATGCTCCCGAGTATGGAGGACCTGCTGGAGCATGGGGGACGGGTGACAGGAAGCTTTCAGTCCAGAGCTGGGCTCAGACTGGCCCTTCTCTCCTGGACCCAGAACAGACCCTAAAATTCCATGACTTTGAGCTGGGAAGATCAGGAGACCAGAAGAGGTTTCCAGAAGTTTGGCAAAGTGCTAGCTGCAGAGGTACCCCAAGAGCAGGCCAGAAATCTGCGTGGCCTCCCTGACATGAGGAGGGTGTAGCAGAGTGGGCTCAGAGCGAGGACATGGGGAGGGGGACTCGGGGGAGAATATCAGACTATGCTCAGTGGAGGGAAGTGAGAGGACTAGAGGTGAGGTCAAATGAGGTGGGTCTAGTCAGAAGGCTGAGAATGGACCACCCCAGGGTTAGAGGTCAGACCTGGAAGAGGCTAAAGTCCAATGAGACCATGAGGACATGGTGGCCCCGCCGGCCACCTGGCTCCTCCTGCAACTCCAGCCGCAGATCATGCCATCGGCCATCACTGACAGTCACCTGGTCCAGGAGGAGGTGGGCAGCACGGCCCGAGCCCCTGGTCACTGTCACAGACAGCAACCCCCGATCCAGCTGCGGGTAGAGAGGCACAGCCCTGGGGTCAGAGCCCCAAGTTTGGCTGGGGCTAGGAGTATCAGGAGGTGAGATCAGAGGGCTCAGAGGTCAAGAATATCAGAGGTCAGTACAGTAGGGACAAGGCTATATTTGGTACATAGGGCACTGTGCCCAGGGACACTATGCAGCAGAGAGTGAAGTTAGGGGGCAGAGGTCAGGACGAGGGGTCATGGATTAGTGCAGGTGGCACAAGAGAGCTATCCTGGTATGCTGCACCTGCAGAGGATATGATAGTGGGGAAGAGGGTCAAGGGCCCAGGTCCAGAGCAGGGTCAAGTATAGTCAGTACACCTGGCAGAGAAGTATGCTGTGTGACCAGGCCTGAAACCACAGGAATGTTGCTGGTGCATTAGAGGTTGAGAGCTGAGGGTCTAGGGAGGGGTCAGGAGGACAGACACACCTGACAGAGGAGTGTGCTATGTGGCCCAGCCTGGACTTGCATCAGGACCCCCTGCTTCGCCCGTGTCCGAAATGCCAGCCCCAGGTACCACGGCACAGACACAGCCATGTCATTTCCAAAGTCCCAGCTCAGTGTGCCGTTGCCACGGAAATGGTGGGGATGGGCCATAGCTGGTGGGATAAAAGGAGGAAAGTCACAGGCCTCACCTCAAGAACAGAATTTACCCTGCAGGCTCCTCCTGCCCCAGGCTGCCCACTCACTGAGCCGACAGTCTTTGCCTCCGAAGCCCACAGGGCAGTCACAGCTGAAGCCACCCCAGCGCTCTGAGCAGAAGCCGCTGTTCTTGCAGGGGCCTGAGTCACAAAAGTGCAGCTTGGCCTGGCAGCCTGGGAGAGGAAGGTACATAGAGGAGGTAAGAACACAAGGTGGTGGTGGGGGGCAAAACACAGAGGTCCAGGAGGGCTGAAAGTGGCCATGATCTTAGCCCCATGTTCTCTCAGGGGGGTAGAATTGGTAGGACTCAGGTCCTAAAGGCTAGGCTGCAGCATTCTGCTTGCCAGGAAAGGAGACAAGGAGGAGGTCAGATTTTGAGTTAATCCATATAGCCTTCCACCCTTTCCCTATGATGAGGACATGGCCTACCTGCCATGGTGCCATTGTTTGCGACAAAGGATGCCATGTCCACTCGGCGGCCATCAATATGCAGGTCCCGCATGCAGCCAACAAAGTCCTTGTGGGACACGGGGAAGTTCTCGGGAAGGTTGGGGACACCCCCCAGGAGCAAAGGGCCTGTCAGGTCCAGGGACCTGGGGGTCAGAGGTCTAGGTCATTGGTGGGACTGGGGCCAGGGTAGGTTTGCTCCTGGTGGGGGGCATAGGAAATGGAGGGGGTAGGACTCAGAGGGTATGGTGATTGAGCGGGGAGGGTAAGATCAGGCTGAGGAAGGAACTGGAGACTTACTTCAGTTGCGGGGGTGCAAAGGAGAGTTTATGATGGGCAGATGGTCTGAGGAAAGGTGGAAGAGGCTGGGGTTGAGGATAAGGATGAAAAAGGGGGGCATTTGGGTGCCTGGGGGAGGGGATGGGGGTCAGGTGGGCTGTGGGGCATTAGAGAGACCAGGGGAGTGGAACCTTTGGGGGAGTGGGTGCCTGGGGACTGTGTGGGAGTGGGCAGTCTTGGCAGAACACAGAGAGGGAGGTTAAGGTGAGGTGGGGTTTCAGCATCCTAGTGGGGAGAGGGAAATATGGTGGTTTGGGGAAGGATGGGGAGTTTGGTAGGCAGTATTGGAAGGCTTGGAGTGGGCTTTGGCAGGCAGAGGGCTTGAGGATCGGGGCTGGGGGCCTCACTTCTTGGAGCTTGTTTGTGTGCCAGCAGCCGCGCATGAGTAGTTGCCAATCTCAGCACCAAACTGCAGAGCCACAGCCATGTCGCAGTCATCCACGCTCAGCACAGCCACCTTGTCCTTGGAGGGGCCCTGAGCACCCCCCAGGGCATCTGTCCGGGGCTAGAGACCCAGGCACACCACTCAACAGGACCCCCAGGGTGACCCCTGAGGGGCAGAACCTGGCATCCCAGCTCCCCCCATACTCCCATGCCAAGGGTGGTGCCCACCTTGTTGTAGTATCTCAGATGCACTGTGTGCCACTGCCCGTCATTCAGGCCCCCTGGAACTGTGGGGCTGACCACTGTGTTGGACTCACCTGTGGGATGGATGTGTGTGGAGGCTTGTCTGGAGCTGCTAAGTCCCTCTCCTCCTCCCACCCAGTCCTGCAGGCACAGCTACTTCCAGGGTGACCCTGGATGCATCAGATAACTCCCCCCACTGGTGGCCACACTGGCTGGACCAGAGTGCCTTTGGACAGGTAGGAGAAGCACACACTTCGTGGAGAGATGGGCTTTCCCATAGGGAAAGTGGTCCTCACTGTTGTCTGTTGGGCCTGGAGGTGTGTGTTCAGGTATGCCCGTGGGGCTTGCACCCCTCAGCCATCTCACCCATACACGCACCCACTCGCGCCCACACTAGTCCGCGGGGGCACCCACCGGTGGAATATGTGAGTCTCACTTGCCCAGCCACGAGCTCCAGGGCCAGGAAGTCATGCTTCTCGTTCAGGCGCCCGTTGTAGAAGAGCAGCCCACTGGGCTGCACCGTGGCGAACCTGGTGGGGGGGGGCGCGTCATAAGCCGGACCCCTCCTCACACCCACCATCCCTGTGACAAGAAGGTTTGAGGGAGCCCACCCAGGCTAGGGTGAGAGAGGAAGTGGTGAGAGAGGGAGGGGAGGGGGCGGTGTCCTATGGGACGCCAGGGTGGAGCAGTCAGGAATCTGGGTCTTGAAGGTAGTGGGGACCGCGTGCAGGCGCGCAGATGCGGGCGGGCACCTACGAGAGGGACAGCGTGAGGTGGAAGCGCTGCCGCAGGCCGCGGAACATGACGAAAGAACTGGGCGGGAAGGAGCGAGCCGCCACTTCGCAGCGCGGACCCTCGAAGGCGCCGCCCGCCGGGCACTGGCAGCGAAAGCCGCCGTCAGGCCCGTTGGCGCAGGTGCCCCCGTTGCGGCAGACGCCGGGCACACAGCGTCCAGCCTCCGTGTCTAGCTCGCAGTCTTCGCCTAGGGGTCAAGCCGCGGTCAGAGGCGGTCAAGACCGCGCCCGCCAAAGCGCCAGCGGGCCCCGCCCCTCAGAAGGCCACGCGCTCCAGGCGAGCGCCAAGACCTCTGAAAAGTCCAGCTCCCTCAAGTGGGCAGCCCCTAGTTATACCTGACCGCGCCCTCCCTCCCCGCCTGGCTGCGACCACGCCCCTCCCATGGTCCCGCCCTGTCCACTACCGCGGACCTCAGGGCCCCGCCTCTGCCCAGGGCCACGCCTCCTTTGCTACCTCGGCCTCACCAAAGCCTCTATTTCTTCGCGGCCTTAGGCTCCCTCTGGGCCAGGTTCTACCGCTTCTGGACTAACGGCGCCCAAATCGACCCCAGTTGGCTCAAGAGTGATGCCTAATCCTCACTTGCACTGCAGGTTCACCCAGCCCCGCGCCCTGCTCACCTGTGAAGCGCGGGCGGCAGACGCAGGTGTAGCCCCCCTCGCGCCGCGCGCAGGCGCCGCCATTGCGGCAAGGGTTGGAGTAGCAGAGATCGAGCTCCGTCTCGCAGAAGTCTCCCGTGAAGCCTGGGGGGCAGCGGCAGCGCAGGCCTGCGATGGGCTGGATGGGTCTGAAGAGCGTGGAGGCGGAGGCCAGGAAGGGCGCAGAGGAGTCAAAGCGCAGCACGGACACACATTTCATGTAGTTCTCACAGGGCTCGCGCAGGCACACGTTGTCGTCGAAGGGCAACACGTCCAGGAGAGAGCGGGCGGCAAGTGCGGCTCGGCGCACGTACAGCTGCTCCTGCAGCTCCTCGGAGCTGAACCAGGGACCTGCAGATCCAGCCCCGGCCCCGCGTGGCGCCAGCGCTGAGAAGCTCACGTTGAGCACGGTGCCCCCCACGTCTGTGTCGTTCTGGATGTTGAAGATGAAGACGTCCTCGGCAGGTGTGGCAAGTACTGCGGCCACGCCTTCCAGGAAGTGGCCCAGCAGTGGCGAAAGGAAGCGTTCCTGCCACATGTTCTCAAGGCGCACGGTCAGGCTGTTGGCCAGCAACTCCTCTGTGATGATGATCACGCGCAGCACACACTGCGCCGTCACACTATGTAGCCCATCTGCAGGTGGAAGTGGGGGAAGTGGTCAGTTTGGGGTCAGCGGCTGCTCCTCCCTGGGACATAAGAGGGCTGGGGCCAGTGACTGCTCAGTCCCCAGCACCTCTGTGTTAGCAGGCTGACCATGCCAGGACACAAGGAGGTCTGAAGCTTGTGATCACCAACTCTCTCAGCATCAGGGTGTCAACAAGTTGCTGCTTCCTCTTGCCTCCCTCCAACACAGGGAAGGGCCTGAGCCAGGGATCAACCAACCCCCTCTCTGCCCCAACAGTGCCCATGGGTCAGCAAGTCATTCCTCCAAAAGCACACAAGAAGGTCCCTAAGTGATCAGTAACCCACCCTTCCCCAAGTTATCATGGTCAGCAGGCTAATCAGGACAGAAAGAGGAACCAAGGCCACTGACCACCGACTTTCCTTCCCCTCATCCCCCAGCACTGCAGAACCAGCAAAACATGCCCTCCAAAAATATCCCTCTAGGTCAGGGATCACCCATCCCCTATCTCTGGTCAGTCAACTACTTTCCCAGGGCACTAGAAGGGTCCCTAACCCTGTGACCACTCAACCTCATCCCCCAGAACCCTGGGTCAGCAAGCTCCCTCTCTCCAGGAGGGCCTTGGACTCTGACCTCCTCCTCAGCATCCTTGAATCAGCAAGCTGCCCATCACCCCAGACCTGGGTCCTGCGATTTCAGTGCCCACCCCCAGAAATGAGCATGAGGTGCTTATATGCCTTGTCTCCAGACCCTAGTACACACTGGGTGGCCAACAGTGATGGTTGTCCAGTGAATTGAGGGATGAATGTGCCTTCGTTGGCAGTGCCAGGAGTCCATGCTCCAGAATTGGGGAATAAGCACTGGTAAAGTCTCTCCCAACCCCTTCAGCCTCCAGTATTCAGGCCTGCAAGAGCTTCTCCTGCCTGCGCTCTCCTATGAGGGAACAGCTTGTGAAGGCCTGGGGACATGGCTACAGAAAAGAGGCAGGTGGACCTCTGGACATTTCCCCAGAGGGCAGGGCCTTAGTCAGCCCTTTCAATAGCAGCCAGAGTAAACTGCTGTTCCCAACCACTAAACTACTGGCCTCCCTCTCCTCCACAGATGGGCTGAGGGTCATACCAGACCCAAAGTAACCCTTCATCCGAACAGGGATGTGGTGTGGGCTGACTGGCCTATGCTGGCTTTTCCTGGGACCTCCAGAGCATTACCCCAGGACCTCTAGCCTTTCAGAGGGAGGGGAGCTATCCCTAGATTAACAAGCAGACAGTTCTTCACAGTCAGCAGACAGTTCTTTACAGTCTTTATGGGGTCTGCTAATGCCCTAGAATCTTTGGGGTTCTGTGGCGACTGCCCAAGACCCTAAACAGAGACTATATGACCCTAACCTGTGAGGCAGATCCTGTGGGGTGCAGGAACCCAGAGCGTAAGGGATTCTTGGAAGGCTTGAAAATCCCTCGTTGGTTTGAAGTGCCTTGTGGGGCCCCTGAGGACCTGACAGGCTGAGGTCACTGGCTCACTTGATTAACCCCCGCCCCTCACCTGTGACAGTCACCAACATGGAGGCCACCAGTGGGCGGTTGTTGTCTAGCTTGCGGCTGAGTCGAAGCTCCCCGCTGGTCTGGTTGACCACCAGCAGCTGCAGCTCATTGCCCCGCTCAAAGGAGTAGAAGAGGTGGTCAGAGACATCAGGATCGTAAGCAGGGATGCGCCCAATGATGCCTGAGGGGAAAGTGTCTGAGCGGTTGGATACATAGTTGTTGAAGAGGATCTGGAAGTTGTTGAGCACAGGGCTGTTGTCATTCTGGTCAACCAGGCGGACGTGCACAGTGGCCCGACTGACCAGAGGGGCTGATGTGGCCTGCACAACAATCACATACTCCTGGCGAGCTTCATAGTCCAGGTCAATGAGTGCTGTCAACTCTCCAGAGAAGATATCCATTTGGAACAGCTCAGGGATGTTCCCCTCCACAATCTGGTACATTATATGAGCATTGGGGCCTTCATCAGGGTCCAGTGCAGTGATCTGGGCTACCACCGAGCCCACAATGCTGTTCTCCTTCACTCGCACCTCAAACTCCTCAGCTGGGAAGACCGGTGCATTGTCATTAACATCCTGCACCGTCACCTGGATGCTGACTGGAGTCCGAAGCGGGGGCACACCTCGGTCCACTGCGTAAGCAGTCAGTTCATACACTGGCACCGCCTCCCGATCTAGCCGCCTCACTGTGCGGACAATGCCAGAGGTGGGCTCAATGGTAAAATCTCCATCCCCATCTTCCCCATTCTGGAAAGTGTACTGGACCCGGCCATTGGCATGAGCATCCCGGTCAGTGGCTGAGATCTGCAGGACACTGGTGAAAGGTGGGGCATCCTCAGAAACCAGCCCTGTGTAGTGGGAGGCCACAAACTGTGGAGGGTTATCATTCACATCATTGACCATCACCTCCACATAAGTAGTGTCTGCCTTCTGTGGGATGCCATTGTCCCGAGCTGTAATAGCCAGTGTGTAGGTCATCTGGTCCTCATAGTCCAGTGAGGCCTGCAGTGTAATGGCCCCTGAGTCTGCATCAATGCGGAACTGGGGCAGGTTGTCCTCCAGGAGATAACTGATACGAGCATTCTCACCCACATCATCGTCAGAGGCACTGATGACCACCACGGTGCTACCCACTGGCCGATCCTCATTCACACTCACTGAGTAGTGGGCACTTTGAAAGACAGGCCGGTGAGTGTTGGCATCTGTAATGTTGATGTGCACGTAGCAGTGATCATGAAGGGCACGGTCAGATGCAGTTAGCACCAACTTGAAGTAGCGTTCCTGCTTGTAGTCCAGTGGCAGAGCCAGTGTCACCAGACCTACACCCCCCTGGGAGCTGATGGCAAAGCGATTCCGAGTGTTGCCTCCTGTGATCTGGTAGTTGATGGCACTGTTGGCATCACGATCTACAGCAGTCACACTCACCACACTGGTGCCCACGGTCGCATCCTCATTCAGTCGTAGGTGGTACTCCTTCATAGTGAACTCAGGGCGATTGTCATTAACATCCAGCACAGTCACTGTGACACTGGCTGAAGCTGAGAGTGGGGGTGAGCCATGGTCTCGGGCCTCCACACCAAAGAAGTAATGCTCCACAGACTCACGGTCCAGGGGACCACTCACAGAGACCCAGCCAGTGGCACTGTTTATCACAAAGGGTGTATCAGATGCAACACCAGTTAGGGAATACTCCAATCTGGCATTCTCTCCATGGTCTGCATCCACTGCCTGAATGTGGATGACTGAGTGGCCCAGGGGCGCGTTTTCCAGGACAGAGACCTGGAAGGGCGTGCTGACAAAGATAGGAGTATGGTCATTGATATCGACCACCTGGATGCTGGCCAGGCCTGTGTTGTTGGACAGCGGTGGGCGGCCTGCATCCTGAGCCCGGATGCGCAAGGCATACTCTCGCTCTGCCTCAAAGTCCAGAGGTGCCACCACCTGGATCTCGCCCGTGAGGCTGTCGATGGCAAAGTGGCCGCGGCTGTTGCCACTGATGATGTTGTAGTGCACCAGTCCGTTGGCGTCCTTGTCCCTGTCGGTAGCCGAGACGCGTAGCACCACCGTATGGGGGCGCACATCCTCGCGCACCTGCGCCACGTAGCGTTTCTCGCTAAACTGGGGCGCGTTGTCGTTCTCGTCCAGCACGGTTATGTGCACACGCACAGTGGCAGAGCGCGGCCCGGGCTCTTGTCCCTGGTCGCTGGCCTCCACCACCAGCTCGTAACTTTCCATGTGCTCGCGGTCCACGCGACCGCTGGTGCTGATGAGCCCTGAGCGCGGATCAATTTCGAAGGCGGCAGAGGCGGCGGCGCGCTCAGCTGGCGGCCCCACAAAGCGGTAACGCAGGTTGGCGTTGGGGGGAGCGTCACCATCTGTGGCACGCAACTGCAGGATGGGGTAGCCCTCCTCCACGTTCTCGCGAAGCGTCTCCCGGTATTGCGCCTGCTCAAATACCGGCGCGTGGTCGTTGCGGTCGGCCACTGTCACGGCCACCATGGTGGTGGCCGAGAGGCGCGGCGAGCCATGATCCTGCGCCGTCACGCGCAGGTAGTGGCGATCCATGCTCTCGCGGTCCAGAGCAGCCTCTGTGCGAATAAGGCCGCTCTGTGGGTCGATGCTGAACAGTTCCAGCGAGCGGCTGTTCATGAGCGCAGCCAGCGAGTAGACTAGGCGTCCGGCCTCGCCGATGTCCGGATCCTGCGCCACTACGCGTAGCACCGCGGTCCCCGCCGCCTCATTCTCGGGCACCAGTGCCTGGTAGTTGTACTGCGGAAACTGTGGGTGGCGGTTCGCGGCGCGACGGGGGCGGACCCGGCTCGCTGGGGGATTTCTCCAGGCTCCATGCTCGGTCGGGCCCCCAGCGGGGCGCGGCCCGGGGCGCTGCGGGAGGAAGCGGCGGCGGAAGAGGACGCGGGAGCGCATGCGCTCGGGCGTTGGCTCGGGAGCTGTCCGGGACTCTCGGAGTGCTGAACCAGATGCGGGAGCTGTCCTCTCCTTGCGAGGTGCTGAATCCAGCCCGGGGCCGGATCCCACGGCCCCAGGAGGGCGGTCCAGCCGGGGCCCTGTCCTCCTCGCTTGGGATATCGCGGTTCTCTCGCTCTGACCCCTGAGCCCCGGCGCCCACAATTCCCCGCAGCAGCGCGTGGTTCCCACTTTTGGGGGGGCGCCTCTCCCAGTATTCCTCTGGGAGAACACCGGCTGGGAACCACGGGGCCGAATCCGAAGGTCCGAAGGGAAGGGAGAGCTGTTCTCTGGGCCCGGGACCCCTGGGGAAAGACGTTCTGGCGACAGACTATCTCTTTGCAACGGCCCTGTCCGCCCGCAAGAGGAGACCTCTGGACGCCAGCATAACAGAGACCCTGGTCCTTGTCCTGTCTCCTGCCCGCGGCTGCCAAATGTCTTAACTCCATATTCCGCTCCCAACCCCGGCTGCTCAGGGGTCCCTCGACCGCTTTGGTCGCTTTGCCTTCCCCCTCGGAGCCCCATGAAGACAGGTTCCCTGACTCCCAAGCCAGGCTTTCCATCCTCTCGGACCCCGGGCGACTCGGGACAAAGAGCTAAGGCTCCGCCGCCGATCCGCGCCCCTGGCCCCATAGCAGCAGCTACCCCCGGGTCCCAACCTTGGCCCCCGCCGCCCCCCAGCTCCTCCCGGCTAGGAGGGAACAAAGAGAGGAGGAGAAGGAGCAGGAGTAGCGGGGTGGTCGGCCCCCTGGGACCCCACCACGGCTGCCGCCTCGCCATCACCCCCTACTTCCCCACACGGCCTCCACTGTCCTCCGCCTGGGTCCAGGCCTTGGGCCCGCCTCGCTGCTCGGGCCCCCACCCGGGGCCCTGCCGCCGCCCTGGTCCCCCGCCTCTAGGCCTGTCGCTCCGCGCCGCCGCCACCCTCTGGGCACCATCTACTCCGCGGCCAGAGTCCCTTTGGCTAGCGGCCCCGGCTTTTGCCGCCCCCACCACAGCATCCCCGCCGCTGCTGCCGCCTCCCGCCGCTCCAACATGGCTCCCGGCCGCTGCGATGGTTCGTTCCACCTCCGCCCCGAAGCCCCAAATCCGATGGTACAGGCTCTCGCGCATGGCAGCTCTGGATATCGAAGTTACTGCCGCCATCTTTATTTAGGGCGGAGCGTAAGTGCTGCCCACGGTCCTGAATCGGGCTTGGTGCTTCACTGCCCCTGGTTCCACCCTCCTCGTGGCCACCGCCCTCACCAGCATCCCTCCCCCTAGGGCGCTGTCTCAGCTCCGTCTTCCAGCTTTCTGCTTGCGGATCTCTTGTCCCCCTTCCTGAGCACTAGTTTCGAACCCTGTCCCGGATTTTGGTCTGAAAATTTGGTGCCCATGATGTGCAGAGAAAGCGTTCTCATGACTCTTGGGCGGGGATACCATGTGGAATCTTGGGGTCGGAGGGGACGATGGCTGGACGGGGCCTGGGGTGCCAGCAAGCCAAAAAACAGCCTTAACTGTTCGATCAAAACTTCGCTTTGTTTGTTTTTTGTTTTTGTTTTTTTGGCTGCGCTGGCATGCGGGATCTTAGTTCCCCGACCAGGGATCGAACTCGTGCCCCCTGCAGTGGAAGCGCGGAGTAGTAACCACTGGACCACCAGGGAGGTCCCGATCAGCGAGTTTCAACTCATGAAACATGTCGCGACCATCTGTTTGTAGCGCCCCAACGGAGCAAACTTCCCTGCCTTGCTGGCCGCCAGCAGTCTTCCGGGTTGGGGGCTCTTCCACTGGAAGCTACACTCCCGTCTCCAGGCCGCGGGTCTCTGGAGTGCTCTGGAATGCCACGTGGAACCCGGCATTGCTGCACGGCTGCGGCCCGGCCTCCTAGGGTCCCCGCCCCTCGCCCGCTAAGACTGTGTCCCTTAACCCTTTGTAGGGACTAACGGAAGCTAGTTTTGCCTGCGCTGTGCTACTCGGCGCAAGTCGACCCAGGCTGGCCAATGGGCAGACGCCGCGGAATAGACGTCACAGAGGAAGGGCGGGGGCGGGGGAGCGGTGAACGAGGAGCGTTCCAATCAGAAAGCCACTGTTTCTATTGGCACAATGGGTGGCTCCGCCCCCATGGCAGACTCATTGTCTGGGGGAGGAGGCTCCTCCCGTTCCAGAATAGCCCGGAGAGACAATCCAGGAGGTGCTCTACGGGCCACCCTGCAAAGGCAGCAGCGACAGTGGGCTGCTGCGCCACGAGGAGAGGACGCAGGCGTCCCTGGACCGAGGAGGGGTTTAGGGCTGGGACACGGAACGCTCCAAGGGGTGCGGCTCCTGCTTGGAACCAGCGGAGATCCCCCGGCTAAGGCCCCTGGCCCGCCCCAAACGGTACCTATGACATCACCACCAACCAATCAAATGGCGCATTCCTAGCCGCCCCCCCTCCCGGCTTCTTCGCTTCCAGGAGGCGGGGTTCCCGTGGGTTCCTCCTTCGAGCGCCTCAAGTGACTACGGAGAGCCGGTGGGTGGGCTCCAGTGGTGCCCTCTGGTTTCTCTGAATCTGAGGACCACCTAAGGTCAGAGCCGGATGTACGGTCTGGGTTCCTATGGGCGTGAGGATGAAGCATCTGCAGAGGCGCCGAAGGCGGAACTCGGTTGGATGGGGGCTCAGTCGGCGTAGGGCCTGGAGGAGGGAAGCCAAAGACATGGTTCTGATCGCACACCCACCCTCCGGGTCCACAATCTAGCGAACGGAGGGCAGAAAACTTTAACGAAGGAGGGAGACAGGTGGAACGCTAGGGAGAGGGATGCTGGGGTCCCAGAAGAGGCACCTGAGCCAATGTAGCGATCTGGGAAAGCTATCTGCAGAAGATGCCCGTGCAGAGCTCTGAATAACCAAGAGATGGAGGAGCCACCCTAGGTCATGGAGGCTGTGTGGACAAATGTGCTGAGGCTTAAAGGGACCATGGCCAAAGGAAGTTACGCCCTGCTCCCTCCACTAGGGTTAGCACTGCCCTCAACTGATGCTCCTTGTGGAGAGCAAGACCTAGAGCTCTCCTTGACACCTCTGTTGACTGCAGATGACTCCGTGTCACTCCCTGCTGTTCTGCCTCCACCGTAGTCCTCTCTTTGTGGCTGCTGTTCCATGGAAGCCTCTCCCTCTCCATCTGCACTCACCTCTGTGCCCCACCCCAAGTGGCAGCTTCTAATGCTCCCTGTAAAGACAAACCAAGTGTAGTTCCTTTTTCCAAGTCCTCTTTCCACTGCCCTCTAGGACATCTCAACCCCTCTCCTCGTGCCTTTTCCTCCCTACCTTGTGTTTGTCCCCTCCTTCCTCCCAGTCAAGTCAGGGGTACCTTGCTGGGAGAGCAGACCAGAAGACCTGGCCAACCCATCCAGCTCAATTATCCAACAGTTCTTTCATCTCACTAAGACCTCCAATCTGTCATTCCTCACCTCCTTACCTTAACCATTAGCCAGTCTTATAACAACTCTCCTGCCCTGCTCTTCTTAGACAAACTCACTGGGCTAAAATCTAACTCCTTAAAATAGATTACTTGGAGGGGGGGGAGGTGTCTTGCTCTTGCGCTCCTAGCGCTTGCCTAGGTTATTGGCGTAAGCGCAAGATCGGTGGGCTCCTAAGGTTTCTGCTTGAAAACTGGATGATCTTCTAGCCTGAGACTATTGCTTATCAGAGCCTAGGGCCGCTGGGCCCCTTCACTCAGTACTTGCTGGAGCATCATCACACCCTCGTGCACAGTTGGTATTGGCTTGCCTGGCTGATTCACGTGGGAGAGTCCTTGTATGCCATTGTATTGTTCAAGTCTAAAGGCATCAGGCATAGTTGGACTCAACTACTCTGGTTCCTGCAAACATTCCTTTTTGGGATGGCATCTATTACTTGATTGCTTACAGACCAAGACACCAAAAACAAACTTAAAAAAAGATATCCAAAAAAAGTGAATCACTATTTTGTACTCCTGAAACTAATATAATATTGTAAACCAACTATACTTCGATTTTAAAAAGAGAGAAAATACAGCATATAAAATTCCTAGGAGAAAAAAAAAGATGTTCAAAACTTCCTCTACACTTTGACATTCAGCCTCACCTTTTTGGGGGGGTGCTGTAACTTTCTAGAAAGTTACGACCCTTTAGTTATTATTTCTTCATCTGCTCTGGTTAAACTTGAGTAGATAGTAGGAAAAGATTTTAGCTTTCCAGTTCTGCAGACTAACCTATTCAGCAGAGGGCTTCCAGCTACCTTCTTGCGGTCCTTGGCTGTGTTGGCATTCTATCACCTGGTTTAAGCCACATACTAAGTTTGCTTGTTGGGATATCGTTGCTCCCACCTTCTGATTATAACACCTTACCCTTACCACCACCATCTTATCAGCTCTCCTTTCCCCAATTTTTTTTCCACCCACCTGGACCAAAATAGAGTGACATTTCCGTAACACATCAATTCCACCCACATTTGTTAGACACCTATGAGGCGGGATCTTCTCCTCCCAGGCTTCCATTTCACATTATGGAGAAAGATAAGGAAGACAAGCAAGTGCCCGGAAGGGGGCGGGCCAATCGGTGACACAGAGGCACAGAGGACATCCTGGGAACCAAGAAGGAACGACTGGGGAATGCTTTCTCTGCTGCTGCCAGCCAGAAGTGATGCTTCCCTCTACTCGGACCCTCTGACATAGTGCTCTGTATGTGCAGGGTCTGATGGCCACCTTCAAGTCAGGACCACATCTTAAGACAGCTTCATTTTTTTTCCTCTAGCACCTGTCCCATTGCCTCACACACAGGTGTTCTATTAGTGTTTACCGAACAAATGAGGGAAACTCTGATTTCACTTTGCTTTCACTTTCACTTTCACATTCCAATTTTTATCTGAAAACTGCAGAACCCATTCAGTGTAACCTTGTGTCAGAGAAAAGCACAGGACTGCCCTTGACTGGTACTACCATCTTTCTGTGGGTCCCCTGGTGGGAAACCTGTATCTTTTTCACACTTTCCTATTCTTGGTCACTTTTTCCAGACACTGTAGATGTCTCCCTCCAGTTCTGACTGACTCAGCCATTCCTGTTCTAGAGAGTCTAGACCATGGGTTCTCCAGCTAGTTACTACCTCTCTCATTCACCTGGTTATACCTTACTACTGACTGGTTGGGGCAGGAGGGTTACTGTCACCTCAAGCAGCCTTTAGGGCTCCTTTCCTGGAGGACCCCCTGCTTGTTCACTAGGGACTAGACCTTATTTTCCTTCCATGTAGGTCATGTTGTTTCAAGCAAACACTTATGAGAAACAGCCCCCTCGCCCCAAAAAAGAGGCCTCAAGTAAAAGCACAACCATGAAAGATGATGGACTATGAATTAGTTTTGGTGGAGATCAACTTCTACACATAAATCTCAGTCTTTCCCTCTGTTTCTCTTGTGATTAAGGGGTCATTATGGTGCCAAGGATAATATGGCTGATTACTGAATGAAATGTATTAACTTGAAAAAAATGTTGTGAATTGTGAAAAAAAAAATAGACTACTTGTGAATTCCTCACCTCTGGAGCAGCAGAGCATTGCTAGAGAAAAACATTTCACATTCTTGACAACAAGCCTTAATATTATATCGGAGGGCTTCGCCAGCACAGTAAGGCAAGAAAAACAGTAAAAAGGTACAAGGATTGGAAAGGAAAAAAGAACACTTATTCACAGGCAACAGGAATGTGTATGTAAAAAATCCAAAAGAACTTAGAGTTAAGTTGTTAGAGTTTAGCAGTCATTGGATGCAAGGTCAATATATAAAAATTAGTTGTAATTTCTATATATCAACAAGTGAGAAAATTTTTTTCATGATGTGATTTACAGTAGCATCATGTAACGTAAAATGCTGGAATAAATATAATGAAATATGTGCCATGACTCTTCACACACACACACACACACACACAATAAAACATTATTGACACTAAACACTGTGATAATCATTTCATGATGTATGTAAGTCAAATCATTAGGCTGTATACCTTAAATCTATATAGTGCTATATGTCAATTATATCTCAAGAAACACTGGAAAAAAAAAACATTACTGAGAGAAATAAAGACATACGGAGTGGAAAACTATGTTCAAAGACTGAAAGATTCAACACAGGCATACCTTGGAGATATTGTGGGTTCAATTTCAGACCACCGCAATAAAGCAAATATCACAATAAAGTGAGTTACACAAATTTTCTGGTTTCCCAGGGCATATAAAAATTATGTTTAGACTAGAGTCTATTAAGTGTGCAATAATAGCATTATGCCTAAAAAAAATGTACATACCTTAAAAATACCTTATTGGGCTTCCCTGGTGGCGCAGTGGTTGAGAATCTGCCTGCCAATGCAGGGGACATGGGTTCAAGCCCTGGTCTGGGAAGATCCCACATGCCACGGAGCAACTAGGCCCGTGAGCCACAACTACTGAGCCTGCGCGTTTGGAGCCTGTGCTCCGCAACGAGAGGCCGCAACAGTGAGAGGCCCGCGCACCGCGATGAAGAGTGGCCCCTGCTCGCCACAACTAGAGAAAGCCCCCGCACAGAAACAAAGACCCAACACAGCCAAAAATAAATAAATAAATAAATTTATTTTTAAAAAACCCACAAAATCTTATTGCTGGGACTTCCCTGGCGGTGCAGTGGTTAAGACTCCACGCTCCCAATGCAGGGGGGCCGGGGGTCGATCCCTGGCCAGGGAACTAGATCCCACAGGCGTGCGGCAACTAAGAGTTCGCATGCCACAACTAAGGAGGCTGCCTGCAGCAATTAAGGAGCCCATGAGCCACAACTAAGGAGCCCACCTGCCGCAACTAAGACCCAGTGCAACCAAATAAATAAATAAATATTTTTTTAAAAAAGAGAAAATCAAAACCTAAAAAGGTGGGGGGAGCACAAAATTTAAAAAAAAATACCTTATTGTTAAAAAATGCTAACCATCACCTGAGCCTTCAGCAAGTTGTAATCTTTTTGAAAAGTAACACCAGGGAATTCCCTGGTGGTCCAGTGGTTAGGACTCAGCACTTCCACTGCAGGGGGTATGGGTTCGAGCCCTGGTGGGGGAACTAAGATCCCACATGCTGCATGGCGTGGCCAAAAAAAAAAAAAAAACAACATTAAAGATCACTGATCACAGATCATCATAACAAATATAACAATGATAGTCTGAAATATTATGAGAATTACCAAAATGTGACACAGAGACATGAAGTGAGCAAATGCTGTTCGAAAATTGGCAACAATTAGACTTGCTTGACACCGGGTTTGCCACAAACCTTCAACACCTTTCAATTTGTAACAGATGCAGTTTATCTGTGAAGTGCAACAAAATGAGGTATGCCTGTATTGCACACATGCTAATTCTTCCCAAAGAATGGATTCAATGCAACTCCGATAGAAATCCCAGAAGATACTGTGTAGTGTGTGTGTGTGTGTGTGTGTGTGTGTGTGTGTGTATGTATGTGTGTAAACTGACACACTGGATTCTAAAACGTATGAAGGCCAGGAATACCCAAGACAGTCCAAAGAAAACCCAAGTAGGAGAACAGCTTCGTCTATAGGAAATCAAGAAAGCTACAGCTACAGAAACCAAGACTGTATGGTGCTGGTGCAGGAATACACAGAGGAATGGAACAAAATCCAGAGAGGGGCCTAAAGATGTGTGGAGACTTGAATTTTGACAAGCGTGGCTCTTGAGAGCCAACACAAAGGATGGGCTTTCCAATAAATGGTGCTGGATCAACTGGACATCCATGCAGAAAAAAATTAAATGAGACCCCTACTTCATACTACCTTCATAATCAATTCCAGATTTGACATGTGAATATGAAAGGAAAAACAATACAGCTTTTAGAAGAGAACACAGAAGTTCTTCATGACTTCAAGCAAATATATATTTTTTAAATAGGATACAAAATGTACTAATCATAAAGGAAAATACTGAAAAATTGGATTACATTACAATTAAGAACTTCCTTTCATCAAAAGATGTTAAGAATGGGAGAAGATACTGTAAGATATACAACCCAAGGACTCATGTCCTGAATACATACTACAAACCAACAAAAGATAGACAACCCAGTCGATGAATGTGCAAGAGATGTGAACAGGTGCTTCACAAGAGAAGATCCAAATAGCCAGTAAACTAATGAAAAGGTGCTCAACCTCTTTAGTCGTCAGGGAAACGCAAGTGTAAAAGTAAATACTACTGTACTGTACCAGAATGACTAAAATGAAAATGACTGACAATACCAGGTTTGGGGAAAGATATAGAGCAGTTGGAACTCAGGCACCAGTGGAGGAGAGTACACTGGTACAACTACTTTGGGAAACTATTTGGCAGTTTCTGCCTGTGACCCTGCAATTCCACTCTTGAGGATATACCTCCCGGTGCAAGGCATATGAGCAACAAGAAGACATGTACGACAGTGCTCCTGACAGCATGATTCGTAATAGACAAAAATTGGAAACTGAAATTTATCCACAGTCGTTAACTGTGGATACATAAATGAGGGTGTAACCCACATGACACTGGGAATGAACAAACTGCAACCACATACTATGACATAGACAAACCTCAAAAACTTGGTGAGTGAAGAAGCCAGTGTCTGTATGATTCTATTTATATAAAGTTCAAAAACAGGCAAAATTTATCAGTAATTACCTCTAGGGAAGACGTCTGGGGAGAAGGAAAGAGTTGGTGATTGAGAGGGGTGCACAGTGGGCTTTGGGAACTGGTGGTGGGAACTGGGTGGTGACTATATTAGCATCTTCTGTCATAATTCATTAAGCTGTACTCTTTGCATACTGTAGTTTTCAAAGTATGTTATTCTTCCATTAAATAAGAGAAAAAAAGAAAAGCTTATCCTCACATACTTGGAGCCTCAGTCTGTATCTTTTGGAGACTGAGCAGGCAGGTGGTCTTCACCCAACCCCTTACCCTGGAGTTGCCTTATGCACGTGTAGCATGTTGTCCTCAGTCATGTCCCACAGACGTGGTGCCACATCTGTAGGGACCCACTTCTAGCCCAGAGGTTGGCCCAAATGCCCAGCCCTCACTGCCCCTCAAACTTTGAGTTTTCCTCAGCCCCACCCTATCACTCCCCTTTCTTTGAGTGCCTTAGTTCTCCCTCTCTTTGCCCTTTCCCCTGCCTAACCACATCCACGTCTACCATCCTTTCAAGCAGTCAGAGGTATTCTCTCAGACAGTTCCTTCCCTGAGGAATTCTCTGGCTAGTCATTGTCCTTGGTAGTTTTAATTCTGTGCGGTGAGACACCATCAATGTGTTTATTGACGGTCCTGAAGTCCTGGCTCCTCTGAGTGTCTCCTTACAAACACATGCAAGGGTCCCTTGGACAATCACGCAGAAGTGGGCAGGGGCTCTGATCGTCCAGCCACGGGGCTGCACTTTGTTTCTCACGGGGGCCAGCACTAGGACAGATGGCACAGCACGGCCCTGCTTTTCCCACGAGGTCAGTGTGTGCAGCCTAACAGCAAACAGAGCAAGGCACAGAGGCTATCGAATGTTCCTGCCTCAGCTTCCTGAGGACCTGTGCTTATCAGTGAGTTACTCGCTCTCAGGAGGAGAACCATGGTTCTCCACCTTCAGCACTCCAATGAGAAAGGAGCTGTACCTGGAAGTCAGCGTTGTTGATTCCGTCTGTGGAAGGGAGGCAGAGGCCTCCAGGATGAAGTGACCAGGTTGTACCACACAGAGCTTTCCTGCAGACAACTGTGTCAGCTCCTCCTCAGGTCCAGGTGAGCCTGTGCACTTAAACTTCTGGAAGAGTCAACAGGTCAGGAAGGACATCTCCCTGCTGGCCTCCTGTGCTTTGCTCCCATGGACCTGTTTCCCTGGGACCCCACCCCGAGACTGGCCTTGCTGGGCTTCTTGCCGTATTCTGTTCTGCTGGGAGAGTAACACCCCTCTGCCTTCAGCACCCCACTAAGAAGGGAAAAGTCGTGGCCAGAAGTCACAGTGTCAGTGATTCTGGATGTGTGGAATCTGATGAGAATCATCTTGTGTAACAAAATGAAGAGAACTGATGGAAACCACTGCTGCCTGGTGCCTGCCTACAGGTTCTGACTCTCTTTCCCAACTTACGGTGACAGCCTTCGTTAACTGGGGAGCCCACAAGGAAAAAGTTTTTTGCCCAACGTTGGCCTCTGACTCCCCTCAAACAGTAGTGCACAACTAACCCCACACTTGTTGAGATATTCTTTTTGTCCTACCGTAATTACCAAATCTCCGCTAAGGTTGCAAATTGAGGGAACCTCGCTGGATCCAGTGGAAGACAAATAAGGAAGGGAAACAGCTGGGCAGGCCTAGGAGTTCAGGGAGGCCAGGGCTTGGGTAGGAGAGGCTTCATTTGAGAACAGGTGTAAAGGATATAGGGTTTCAACAGGGGAGACGGAGATGGCATTCAAGGCAAAGAAAGATGTAAGTGAAGCCTGGAGGGGCAGTCACCTGCAAATGGACCATGGGGCTCTCAGTGGCTGTGGCCGTGGCCCAGGAGAAGTGGGAACCCAGGGAAGAGAGGCTGGAACAGGGCTCAAGGGACCTCGATGGAGAGGCCTGTCAGGGACCATCACCTCCTCAGGCTGGAGAGGACAGGGCAAGCTAGTGACGAGGTCCTGAGGCCCCAGCACCCCTGACCATCCTCTCCCACCACCACTCAGGATCATACAGGGAAGCCTGTTTCCAGGTGCCTGTGATTTATTTCCAAGCTGAGCTGCAGCACACAGGAAAATACACATGGCTTTTCGGTCTACGTTTTTACAGAGAAAATAGATTCTGTCGTTGGCTTTATCAGTGCCATCACCTCATTCTGTGAGGCTCCAGGGTGGATGGCCTGTCTCTAAGACTCTGCTTTCAAAGAAGCAGCTTGGCCAAGACCTCTGGGGGTTGGAGTGAGGGGCAGAGACTCCCACGGGGTGGCGGCTGGGGGGACAGAGCACATGAGCAGCACTCACTGCGAAGCTAAGGCAAAGAACGGAGCTGGCGGAAGGTGCCTCCTCTCACTCCAGGGACACGGCTTGCTGAAGCCCAGGACACAGACCAGGTGGGCGCGGGGGATGAGGGCTCTGGCCCAGCCTGGAGCAGCAGCAGGACGCTGAGTGTGCATGTGTGTGGGGTGGGGAGGCATGCTGAAGAGGCAGCCCAGCGGGAGATGGGGCGGCTTCAGTTCACACTCCCGCTGCCCCAGCATAGCTCCCAGCGCGTGGTCCCTAATCCTGTGCTTGGCCCCTCTCATTAGCTCTATTTCAGGTGGGGGCCCCTGCTTAGGTCCCTTCCACCGTCACCTCCCCTCACACTGTCAGTGCAAAACATTCTTAGGGCCAAGACTCCGAGTCCCCTGCACCCTACCCTGGGCTGCAGGGAAGGGAGGAAAAGAAGGTGCTAACTGGGGGCCTCGCCCAGCACCGGGAATTCCTTGCACATCTCTTGGACAATCATGCGGTCCATCTGGCACTGGGGCGAGGCTTCCTCCTCGGTTAGGATGCGTCGCAGTGTGGCCTGCAGGTCAGGGAGCCGGTGGCGGTGCTGTAGGTAGGGTGTGGAGCGGACCACAGCGTGCATCAGGGAGAGGTACTCCATGCGAAGCTGTGGGGAGAGCAGGCAAGCTCAGGGACCCCAGGGAGGCACTGAGACTGCCACCAGACAGGGACAGGCCACTACTACCTCCTGGAAGCCACACGGACCCCAGGGCTGTGGACCACCTCACACCACTGAAGATCAGGGTTGCATCCCCAGCACCCAGAGTGGACCTGGCACAGGACTGGCCTTTGATAGTCATTGAATAAGTAAGTGAATAAATGAATCATCTGAGACACACACAGTCCCAGAATGCGGCCGGCCCAGGGAAGTCCTGCCTCAGAGAGGTGGCGAGGGGAAGCAGTGAGCCCCCATCCCTCCTGTAATGCTGGGCCCCTGTGGGGCTGCTGTCTGTCTGTTGGAGGCCCTTTGATTCTCACCCTATCCTCTCACCCTGGAAGATCTCATTCACACCCACAGCTTCAAATAGTGACCCCCCACTCAAACCTCTTGCAGAGACTCTCCGGTGAGCTGCAGATGAGAAAATCCAACTGCCCACTTGTCACCTCCTGCTTATCTCACAGAGAACTCAAACTCACATAACAACCATCACACTCGTGATCTTCCCCATCTTCCCAAAGCTGAAGGCTTTCTTGTGTTCTTTATTTTAATAAAGAGCACTGTTGTCCATTCAAGTGCTCAAGCCAAAACCGCACGTGTCCCCTCCGGTTCCTTTCTCCCCACACCCCGAATACAATCTGTCGCAGTAAGACCCGGCCGTCTTACCTCCTACGTGTGCCGTGAATCCATCTCCCACACCCCCCGCCAACCCACCCTCCCAGCACCTCTGGCTTTAACGGCTCCAAGAACCACTCCCATCTGACACCCCAGTTGCTCCTTATCCTCACTGAGACCCTGATCCATTGACCTGCCGCCAGCACTTTTTCCTCCATTTGCCCCCCTCACCATCCCTCATTTTTCTCTTTACCTCTGATTAGAGGAGTCAATTCTCAAACCTGCTTGAGGCAGCATCACCCTGCTAACTCCCAACCTTGGTCAGACCAAAAAGCACCTGCCAATCAAATCCTAGTAGCTAAGCAGCAGACAATTACAGAGTCTTGCGCAGGCTTGAACGGCATTCCCCACCCCAAACCTCACTGCCTGGCACCCCTGCCACTCTCCTCTGCCACATTCACTGCTCCTGAAAGGACCACTGCCCACCTTCTCTCCATTTTCCAAACCTAAACTGCCTGATCAGTTGGCTTTGTGCTTCATGCAGAAAACAAGCAAACTTTCAGAAACGCCTGGTCTTCCCCCGGCACCCACACCTCACCTGTCCCCAGTGAATGAACTGCCCTGGCTCCTGCCAGAGGCCATCCCCCCATGGGGGCCTGGACCCTCCCCCGCTGCCTGACCTACCTGACACCCACAGTGGCTGACTCTCCCAACACATCAGCCGTTTCTCCATGATTGGCTTGCTGGATCATTCCCTCTGGCTCAGACTTGCACCAGCATCTCCCACCTTTAAAAGATTTTCCCTGACCCCATGTCTCCCTCCAGTGATTCCCCCACCTTTTGCTGCTCCCCTTCGCTTAAAAACACACAAAGGTTGCCTCCATTCACTGCTCTCACCTTCCCCCTTTCCACTCCCCTCCAACTTCAAATCCTCTCTTCAACTTCCCACTCGGACTCTCTTCCCTCCACTCCACGGATGCTGCTTGTGAATCACGCTTCATCTCCATGTGGCGAATCCCATGGCTCATTCTCAGGCCTCATCTCACTCGGGCCCCTAACTGTGGAGACGGCTCATCCCCCTCCTCCTCCGTACACGTGGCTTTGGGCTCCTGCTCTCCTGGTTATCCTCCTGGGTGTCTCCCTACGTGCCCCGACTGTGCCCTGGGCTGAGGCCTGCGCTTTCCTCTGTCCCATCCATCCCACACCCTAGGTGACCGCACTGTCACAGGCTTCCCAGCACATCTATGCACAGCCAACTCCAAAGTGTCTCTTTCCAGTCCCAACTCACACCCCAGTGTCTCCCTGACGTCCTCTGTACCTGGATGTCCAACAGGTATCTTCTCAGTCTTGACACATCAAAACACAACTCTATTCAAAAGTTCTTCCCCTCCTGAGCAATCAGCACTTCATCCACCTGGTTGCTCCAGACCAATCCAGCAGCAAGCCGTGCCAACCCACCTCTAACACACCCCGGCCTGACCTCCTCTCCCACCCTATCCGTGCCACGTGGACGGCTGCAGCCGCCTCCTCACCGGCCTCCCGCTTCTGCTGTGCTTTCACAGTCTCCGTTTCATTCAGGATGGTAATCGGATCACTTCCCCTGGCCCTGAGAAGAGGTGACAACCTCCCGCCGCAGCCTCCAAGGCTTTGTGTAAACTCTACTTCTCCCTCCTCACCTCCCACCACTCCCTCCACTCCTGCTTTCTTCAGACAGCCCACCCCCTATCACCTCATGGCGGGCTCCCTTGGGTCTTGGCACACCTGTCATGGTTGAGCGGCCTCCCACACTTACCCGGCTCCAGCAGTGCCCCTCGCCCTAGTCTCCATTCAGTGTCAGGTCCCCCCCTTTTGTTAGTTTCCACACAGCTGCCATCCCCAGGCACCTTATCTCCAGGCGACAGGTCTGCAATGTGCCGCACGGTGATGTCGATGAGCGCCATCATATCCGTGTGGTAGAAGATGGCAGCTGTGGCGGGGCTGGCGAACACGTCCTGCAGGAACTTGAGGACGGAGTGTGGCGGCTGAGGTTCATGCTTAAAGATGCGCACGGGGTCATCTAGAAAGCAGGGGGAAGAGGGGGTCAGGGCAGGGGGCCCAGAGTCACCCCAGTGAGTTACAGGGGTCATGGAGTCATAGGACATCGAAGGGGCCCCACACAGATTCCTGGGCCCTCACCCCCTCTGTTCAGGAGCAACAGTAGCTTCTCGGAGAAGATCTTGACATTGGCGTGTTTGCTCAGGGCGGCCATGATGAAGTTCTGGTCAGGGGCTGAGGAAGGACACGGGGGTAGACAACAGCACACAGGTGTTAAGCCTGGAGAGCCCCCCTCCTCCCCCCTACGGCAAGTCAGCCACCCCCATCAGGCCCTGCCCCCACCTGGCAGGTGCAAATTGAGAGCCAGAAGTAGATTCATGCAGAGATCCGGCAGTTGCTCGGTGGTGTCCAAGGGCAGCCCATCCTCAACGATGCTCAGCAGGAACTGGGCGAAGGGTGTGCCCAGGTGCTCTGGGAGAGGGGCACGTGGAAGTCTGCAGCGCCCCCCATCACACCCCCCACACCGCCCAGCCTCCCTGGGTTTCTGTGAGCCCTGGGGACATTCAGTCAGACTACGGTCAGTGGGTGCCCAGCCCCTTGGGCCGTGGGCCCCACCTCCAGCGGGCTGTGGGCTCCCTGTGGTCCGCTGGTCAGTGACCTGCCTTCTTACCATAGTGTGCATAGGGCACTGCCTCCCCCATGGAGAAGACCATGGCCAGAATGAGGGCGGAGTAACAGAGTTTCTGATGGTCTGCGGGGGAGCAAAGCAGGCGGTCAGAGACCCCCAGATGGCGGGAACCTCCCCAGCTGGCAGGAAGCTGCCCCTCACTCACCCTGCGTGTCTGTCTGCATGTCCCGCGCCAGCTCCACAGGCAGCACAGATGACACTAGTGTGGAGATGATGGCTGCGTCCAGGCTGCACATGGCGCCGAAGCACTTGAGGAGTAGCAGCCGCAGTGACACCCGGTGCTCCTGGCAAGGGACCCTGTGTGCTCAGTGCCCGGAACCCCCACCTCTACCCAGGTCCCTCTGTGCCCCCTCCCCTCTGTTTCCCACACACCATTTGGTAATAGGCCACCAAGGCCAGGACAGACTCGAACTCATTCCTCTTGCACATTTTCTTGCAAACTTCAGGGTCTGCATCCGTCTGTGGGGAGGACGAAGTGTGATGGAGTCACTCAGTGTGAGGTGGCCACATGTGAGTGAGCTGAGGACGAGTAGGGGAGACTCCCGAGCACTGGGGAGGGATGGGGCAGGGGTGGGGGACACCTGGGGGCCCCCAGCCCACACCAGAATGTGCAGCAGCTCCTCCAGGTAGCAGCGGATGACACCCTCGTCCTCATACAGGGCCCAGCTGCGCTGCTGGGCGTCATCCTTCCGCCGGGCCAGGTCCGCAAAGATCACCTCCAGCCGCTGCTGGTCATGGCAGACCTGCCCTGAGGGCAGGGCAGTGCTCAGGTCCTGGAGGAAGAGGTCCGGCTCAGCACACTTGCCCCTCACCATCTCCAAGAGGCCCACAAGGCCTGGAGTTCAACCTAGATCCTGAGGTCATGGCATGAGTTCCAGGCCAGTGTCAGGCAGGGGGCTCCAGCCTCACCTACCAGAGCTGCCTGGAGCCAGCGTTGTCCCAGGAAGGGTGAGGGGACCAGCCCCCGGTTCTCTTCCCTCCTCCCCGCTGCTCCCACAGCCCATCCCCCAACATCGAGGCCGCCAAGGGCACTGACCCAGTTCTATACCCCCTCCCCAAGTAATTCCACTGCCCCCAAGTCTTAACAACCATCTGGGACAGGATTCTGCATGAGACACATCTGTGAGGTGTTTTCCAACAACTTGCCTCCTGTCCCAGACCTGGATAAACATCCTCCATGAGGAAGGCCACCAACTCCTCACCGCCTGAATGTGACTGAGACTCCACCCCCTGATTCTACACAAAGTGGGACAGGCCTGTCATCTACCCACCTCCGTGTTCCTCTTGATCCAGTGTCCCAGCACAGGCAAGCCCATTGACTCACTGCTCCCCACACCCCAAACCAGAGCTGCAGGAGCCATGGAGCCCTAAGGAGAGACCTCTGGCCCATCTGGCCCCCACCGTGTAGACTGGGCTCATGCCCCCCAATCCTGCTCCCTGACCAGTGCCCCAACCTTGGCAAAGGATCCCACCCGCCCATGACGCACACACACCTCATTCACATTTCAGTCAGCACTCAGGCCTCCATCATAGCTCTCGAAGCACCCATTGCTCTCCACTGCCAAGGCCAGCATGGCACTGCACTCTCTCATGCCTTATGTCCATTCCTTCCCTGCAGCCTGAGAGAACTCCTGGCCACCCACGGCTGTCTCATCTGTCACCTGCCCCAGGTCTCAACTCCAACCACACCATTTGCTCCCTCCCTCACTCCCTGTGTTCCAGCCATGCTGGCCTTGTTCCACTTCTTCCTGTGAGCCAAGCTCGGTCCTGACTCATGGCCCTCGTCCAGCCTGAGCCTCTGCCTGGAATACTCTTCCTCCCTTTCTCCTTCAGGGATCAGCCCAAATGTCCCCAGCACCCAGCACAAGGAAGCCAAGAGCTAGAGCTCAACAAAGACCTGTCAGGTAAAGGCTGGACACAGTGTGAGGGTGGGGAAGGGGCAGAGGCTGCAGGGCGGCCCCAGGATGGGGAGGCCCCTGGCCCTGTTGCCCACCCTCACCTTGCCCTCTACCAGTGAGAGGAGGACCTGCTCCATGATAGGTGAGCTGGCCGGCACGGAGGCCTGGATGTGACCCACCACGACGCCAATGGCCACTCGGCACAGCTCGTGGCTCAGGCCGGTGTTCCTCCGCACGAGCTCCATCAGCTCTGCCCCGATGGTCCTGGGCACAGCAGTCTCAGCCAGCGCCTTCTCTTCTGTGGTCCCCAGGCTCAGCGCACCCAGGGCTTCCAGCTCATCAGGGGCTGGGGCTGTATCAACTGCTACCTCCTCTGTAGGGGGCTCCGAGTTTGGCACCTTGGAGGGAGGGGGCTGAGCTTGGGACACAGTGGTATGCGTGCCTCGGCGGGGCACAGGTGGGGGCGTGGGTGAGCAGCTGGGGCCTGGCTCCGATGAGCTGGAGCCAGTATAGAGCGTGTCAAGGGAGGTGCTGCTGACAGAGGAGCCGCTGAACACAGAACTGCCCCCAGAGGGCGTGGTGTTGCGGCCGCCTGTGGGCAGAGAGGGGATGCTGTGCTAGGGCAGCCCCCTGGGGGCCCCAACTCCTCCAAGCCCAGAGCCCCCGCCCCCCAGTACAGGGCCTAGCTCCTATGCCAGACCCTCCCACCAAGCCCAGAACCCCCAATTGCCCCTTCCCCCCAAGCCTGGAGCCCCCAGTTCCCTGACATAGGCAGAGTAACAATGCCTATGGTTCCAAGCACAGGGTGACCCCCCAGTCCCCCAACCCCGCCTTCTCACCACTCCCCGAGGCCACTAGGGCCTCGCGGTCTCGGCGCTTCACGGGTGGGGGTGGCGTGGCGGGTGCTGCTCGGCGAGGCTGTGGTGGGATCTGGGAGGACAGAAGTGGGATCTGAGGGTATGACCTGGCTAGTGCCCTGAGCTTGGCATGGGCAGGACTATGGTTCCGGGCAGCATCGCTGACCCCAGTGGACCCCTAGAGCCTCTGGACAAAGCCTTAAGCTCCACCCACCTCCCTTCCCCAGGATGTTCTCACCATGTACCTGGTAGAGGCCTCCATCTGCCCCAAGATACTCAGAATTGGGCAGGCTGTGCTGCCGCTCGAACCCAGCTCTACACACCCCATTGGGCTGCCTGGCAGCAGCAGCATCCAGGTGGTGGTCACTGGTGGACGGGGTCATAGCTGCAGGGTTGGGGGCTGAGGGACCTCTGCGGGACAGGGTCTCTTTCCGGTGGTGGATCAGCTTCCTGAGGGAGGGACAGGGAGGTTATTGGGGGAGTTACCTTACGACTCCCGAAGTCCTCACATGCTCCTCGTGGGATGCGGCCCACCCTAGCCCAGGGTCCCCAACCTCCCACCGCCCTCATGCTCCACCCCACTCTGCACTACCAATACTGCTCTCTGGCGTTCCCAGTACTCACTGAAGGACCCCACCCCACGGTGCTTACTGGGAGGTTCTCCCGCCCCACTCACTGGAGGATCCCGCGCTGCTCCAGGCTGTACTTGCCACCATCCCGCATGGCTGCGTTGTGCACAGCCTCAATAGCCCTGTCAATGGCTTGGAGGACATCCTGCTCCAGGCCCTGTGGGGGCAGGGGTGGGCAGTTAGGCCTGGGGGCCAAGTGAGGTACTGAGCCCAGAGCCAGCCCAGGATGGAGCCCGGCGTAGACAAAGGACCACTACAGCTAAAGCCTGTAATGCCAGATGTGAACACAGCAAGCTGAACTAGAATATGAAATGGGCTTCTCAAACTGCGTCACTCAGGGAGCTGGGCCACGGGGAGGGCCCATGCTGCTGCTTTATATATTGGGGCCCCGCTCAGGATTTTACCTCACAGTGAGGCTCTCAGCTGAGATGTCGCCGAAAACCTGGGGTCTAGAGCAAAACCACAGCCCACAGACCCTCGGTTTGAGACCAGGAGTACGCACTTAGTCTATCCCCAGGCTTGGCTCAGATCCCAGGCTGAGATGCCAAGCAGGGAGCCTCTAGTGTCTGGAAGTCTTAACAAATCACTCTGGATCTTGCTGATCCTTCACAAAACCAAGGTCACACTCCAGAACGGTCCTGTCCTCAGAGAGCCTTCTGCAGGCCCTGGTAGCTGAGGACAGGTCAAAGGGATCTCCTCTCTCCACCCCTGCTGCCAGCCCCCATCCCCTCAAGCTGTGCCAGGAATCCTCCAGACCTGCACTGGGAAGCAGCAGTTCCGTGTCTGCGGCAAAAGACAGACACGAGCGCAGGACCTGGCCCCTGCCCCAGATTCTGTGTTGCCATCCGCAGCAACTCAGGGGTCCAATCTACCCAGCCTGGCTGGCAGGGGGTACAGAGTAGGGGGTGGCAGCTGTGGGACCAGCCACTCCCACCCTTCGCTGCCCCTGGCACACATGGTCTATCAGGCATAGGAGCCTCAGAACTAAGGTGACATCACACCAGAGTGGGTTTGAGAAGCTTCTCTGATGGGGACAGACAGATGGACTCAGAGGTCAACAAAGCCCTCCAGGTAGCACGGGGCATGTCAGAGTGCAGGGACAGCAGACAGAAAGGGGAACAGAGAAAGACAGATGATACACAGAAAGCGAGAAAGATGCAGAGAGAGAGGGAGGGAGGGGGTGAGAGAGAGGGATAGGGAGACAACGCAGAAAGAAATTGAGATTTGGAGACAGAGAAGGGAAGAGAGTTGGAGTAAGAAACACACACAAGCGGAGAGTCAGAATGACACTGAGATACAGAGAGAGCCACGGACACGAAGGCAGAGGGAGATATGCAGCAAGAAACCAACAGATAGACAAGATGGTAGCCTCTCTGCCCTCCCCAAACACCCAGCCCCAGTGGCCCAGGCAGGGGAGGGGTCTCTTGGGCCATCGGGAAAAGAGGCAGGACTTTCCTCGGAGGCCTCCAACAAGCTCCCAGCTCCAGAGAGGCTGGGTCTGACATGCTCACCCTGGACGGACCCAGCAGCCCTGGCGTCCAGGGCTCTCACTCTTACCCAGACACTCCTAGATGCCATGAGGCCAAGGGTTTAGGAACCAGGGCCCATCCCCTCTGGTAAGACCAGATGACATCTCCAAATTTATCCTGTTATTTCTGTCCTGAACTGGGCTGGGACAGGATGTTTCCTAAAGGCTATGGACTAGGATGGGGCGGGGGTGTCTGGCACAGGGCAGACCTGGAGGCTCCAGGCCCTCCTTCCCCCTGTGATCAGAATAGACCGGCTGGAGACAACACATCCCAGCCCCCATACCAGGACTATTCTTGGGGAAACAGGAACTGGGGCTGCAGACTCCACTGGAAGGAAATGGGGCCAAAGCCAGACCAGGGGACGCCATGGGGAGGTCTCACTTCCTCGCAATGGGAGCAGCCCCCACCCCAGGCTGGGGGCCAAGGAGGGATGGAGCTCGCTCATCTTCAGAGAAAGGAAGTCTGAAAAGTCAGGGCCTGAGGCTTGTGAAAGAGGTTAGGGAGAGTTGGCCAGGGAGTGTCGGCAGGGCCTGGGATCCCTGGTTCAAAGTGAACTGACGAAGGTGTCTTAGGAAGGGCTTAGGGGGTGACTGAGTACAGGAGAGTAAAAGATACTTAGGTCTCAGGGCTTGGGGCGTCATTTAGGGGAGGGGGGTGTCCATGGCTCTCAGGTCCAAATGCGGGAGGGGGTGTGAAGGCATGGAAGATGGTGGGGAAACAGGCAGTGTCCAGGGTTGCCCGGGTCTCAGTGGTGGAAGCTGAGGAAAAGGAGGCAAAAGTGTGGGATCCTGGTGATCCAGGGAAGGGGCCAATTAATTCTGGGGTCTCAATGATCTGGGGAACTGCTCAGAATTTGGTATGCTGTAATCTCAGGACTGACTCTTGAATTCTATTCGGATGGGGGTTCAGATGTTGGGGCCCAATGGCTCTGGGATCCCGAGGAGTCTCAGTCCCAGAGTTGGGCTTTTGGTAGATCTGAGTCCTCAGAGTTGGCTGTCAAGGCCCTGGTCTTGGGGGGAGGCGCGGGCTCTTAGGGTCCCTGTCCTCCTGGGGTTTCACGGTCAGGTTCTCAAACTCCTTACCTGCTGGAGGTCCCGGCGGGCCTGGGGTGCCGGGGTCTGTCCTGCGAGCCTATGTTGGAGCTCAGTCTAGGGACGGCTGAGGCCGGGCCGGGGAGGGGCACACTCACCTGCAGGCGGCGCAGGTAGGCGGGCGGCACGTAGCCCGTCTCGCCACTGCGCGCCCGCGCCGCCAGCCACCAGTGCGCGCTGCTGCGCTCCAGAACAAGGAAGGTCTCGCCCGCGGCGAACGCCAGCGCGTTGGGCTCCGCCGAGCGGAAAGCGTACAGCGCGCGGTACATGAGGGTGAGCCGGGCCGGGGCAGGAGAGACAGCAGGGTCTGAGGAACCAGGACGCGAGGCCGGGAGCGCCCCACCGCGCTCGCCCTGCCCCGTGACACACGGCGCGTGCGCGCGCGCGCGCGCCCAGCCCGCCCGCCGCAGCCACGCCCCGGGATGTGTCGGCTCCTGCGCAGAAGCGCGGCGCCCCCTAGTGTCCACAGGTTGCGCGGCCCGGCGCGGGCCCCCGAGAATCCGCTGCCCTTTCTGCCCCTTCAGTGGACTTCTGCGTCTCCAAGCTCCCGACTCCCCGCCCCAGCACCCTCCCTAGAGCCCCAGACCCAGCTTTCCCGCCCGGCCCTCCACTCCCTTTACCCGCCCAAGCCCTAGTGCTGCGGCCCATCCTACTTTCCGAAGGAGCGCTCCGCCCGCAGCCCAAAGACAGAGCCTCTGTCCTGTGCTGACAGTCCCATGCGTCCTTGCTACCCCAGGGGAGTGGGACCTGACCTACTAACATAAGGACAGCGACCCCGTGAGGGTAGTCCCGCTGTTGGATCTTGAGACACTTGGAGGCGCCCGCGGGGCCCGAGTCTGCTCGGTGTCTCTAGGCCTCCTGACCCCGCTTACCGCCCCAGTGGTGGGCAACGGGGAGCAAGAGTGAGGGGAGGGCGGTAAAAACAAAAACCACGGCGGGCCATTTCTCTGTCCAAAGTCCTCCCATCCTTGCTCCCCACCCCACCTCCTCTCTTCGGCCACTAGCTTCTCCCGTCCTCTGTAACGTGGGTCTTTGCATAGTTTCCTCTGCCTGGGACACACTTCCCTTCCTCACAGTATAAGGTCCGCAGGCTCCCACCCCTATCAATCGCTATCACATCACTCTGTTCTGTTGTCTCTGGGGACTTACAACTCCAGGTTATCTTATTTCTCATGCTTCCTTCAGAGAGCAGACAGAAGGGCTGGTGGAGGATGGGGAGTGGGGCACCATGTGGCCTTAAGAGCTGGTTTGGCCCACCTTCCGGTCAGCTCTGACTTGGTGAGGTCTTTGAAGTCCTAGGAGGGAAGGGGGAAACCCCGGGGAGAGATCCTAAGGGTCCTGGGGACCTCCCATTCCTGTCCAGGGGCTGATCCAGCCACATTCCCCTCTGGAAGCCTGGGCCCAGGGAGCAGGGGATGTAGGCACAACCAGGCCAGTGTATGCAGTTGGCCTGTTTTTGGATGTAATGGATACAGGCATAGTGGACCTTGGAGAGGAGGTGCTAGGAGGTTCAGGCAAGGCAAGGGGTGGGGCTGCTAAAACTGGACATCCAGACCCTACCTTCTTGGCACTGGTTCTGTGTCCTTCTCCCTGGTATCTGGGTCTGCAGTTCAAGACCTCCTGCCACACCTCTCCCTGAAACCCTCCTAGCACAGAGCAGAAGTAGCTCTCTTAGGGGCTTCCCTGGCTGGAGCCACATGAAGGATGGCACTGGCGTGGTTGCAGTGGGGTCCAGAGCTGGGTAGGAGTGGTGACAGGTGGTGTGGCCAAGAGGACCACACTGCCCAGAACAACCCCTCCCATCAAGCCACCCACCTTCTGGGACCTCCTAAGACCTTGACCACAGAGCCAATGGCTGCCAACAGACCAAAGCCTGGTGGCTACCTGAGGCCCCAGTATTGGCTCCAGGATGTCTGACATCACAATGTCCGCCCAATTAGCTGCTGCCAGTGGCACAGGAGCTGGACCCAAGGTTTGGCACACCTGCTGCCCAACTTTGGCTTAAGCTACATGAGGGCAGGGCAAGACCTGTATCAAGAGTCAAGTGTAGTTCTCTGCATAAGGGGTGCTGGGACAGACCAGCACAGATCCCAGAGGGACCCATTTACAGTTATGTGTGTGGGTGCTCGGTTAAGGGACTGAGGACTAAGCCAAGAGGCTATGGTGACCTTAGGGTCCGTGGGATGGGGTCACCGGAAGGAATACATTGCTGGGCCAGGGTGGAGGTCATGGCATATGCGATGTTTCTGAGGTTTGGGAGGGGGGCTGGCTGCCTATCCCTGGGCAAGAACGACAGCAGCACTGTGTACAATTAACAAAAAGATTTGTATTAGAACATTTACACTCAGGGAAGAAAGAGGTATCTGCATCATCAAATGTGGAATGTTGAAGAGAGAGTTAAAATAAATAAAGACTCCGAAAGCAGTTGGGGCTGGCTCAGGCTGGGACTCACAGAGGCCTCTGCGCATCAGCTCCAGGCTGCAGGGGCCACCGCGTGGCCATACTGGCCTCCTCCCCGACGCAGCACAGCTGTGCCTGGGACACAGAGAGTCTCTCAGGTACTGCTGCAGCCAGCAAGTTCACTCCCCACTTTCCTCACTTATCTCTGTGACAATGTCTATCAGGCTCTGGAGCCCAAAGATATAGCCAGCATCCTGGCCCTCGTGTACTACACTGTCCTCACCATACAGCCTGCAAGTGGTGTGTGCGAAATCGATCATGCGCACGTCCACCGAGCTGGTGCCAATGGGCTTGTAGGCATAGGCACCAGCCGACTCGTCGGCTGACTCCTCTGACAGGTCCTCCAAGTCCTCAGCATCTGAGTCCAGGGCCACTTCAGGCCGCTCCTTGCCATCATAAATGACCAGCAGGGAGCTTGAGTAGAAGCGGTAGGATTCTTGTCGCTCCAACACGGACTTGAGTTCAGTCAGCTTCCTAAGCACAGGGCCCAGGAGCTCCCGGCGCAGGTACCGCCCGTTGTGGAAAAACTGGAAAAGTGCCTCCTTGAAGCCCTGCACGGACAGCTTCCGTCCGTGGTACTTGTTCATGAACATGAGCTGCCCACTGCCTGCCTGGTATACCTGTGGGAGGGAGACCAGCAGGTGAGGTGCTGACAGCCATCTCAGGGCCTAGACCCTGGGGAGTGGCAGCGATATATGACAGCCCTGGATCAGATCCTTTAACTTGTTAAGTACACCAGTCACAAGAGACACCATCCTTGCCAATCAACACCCACTCAGGATACAGCCCTCTGACCTGGGTTCCATCACCAGCCCCCTGCTCAGTGTATGTGTTGGTGGAGAGGGCCTAACTTTCTTGCCTTTCTCCCCATCCTGTCCACAGCCTATGGACTCAGCCAACCAGGCCAGCCCCAGAGACGATTACCCATGCATGCATGCTTCCTTTTCTAACCAGAAAGTGACAGGTTCATTCAAATCTGGAATCTTTTGAGAAAACGGGACTATGCCACGGTAGGAGAATGGCAGCTCCTGGATGCCCCAGCCAGCCCACGCCACACACCTGCGCTCCTCTCACCTGCATGCCACACACGCGCACACCAATGACTGCAGATGTGCTCTGCTGGCATTTGCGGATCTGGTTGGCTGCCTTCTCCTCTGAAGCATCGTCACCATGCTGGCGCGTACCCATCTTGAGGTCCAGGACACAAGGCACCTCATAACGGGAAGTCAGGTTCTCCAGTAAGATAAATTCTGAGTGGTTAAGGGCAATGCCCCTCTAATGAAAAGGTGCTGCTCCACGTGGCCTTGGCACTCCCAGGGTACAAGGCCTGCACACAGTGCCCCAGAGATCCTGCTATAGCTCCCATGCAGGCAGCCCAGGCTAGAAGGCTGAAAGGCACCTTCAATTCTTGTCAGGGAACTGGCCTGAGAACAGCCTGGGAGACACACACATCATTCCCTGAACTCAGCAAGGTGTGGGACCATGGTCCAAAAACATACTATCCCAGGGACTTCCCCGGTGGTCCAATGGCTAAGACTCTCCGCTCCCAATGCAGGGGGCCCAGGTTCGATCCCCGGTCAGGGAACTAGATCCCACATGCTGCAACTAAGAGTTCGCACGCCACAACTAAAAAGATCCCACATGCTGCAACTAAAAGATCCCGCATGCCGCAATGAAGATCCCATGTGCTGCAACTAAGACCCAAAGCATCCATAAATAAATAAATAAATATTTTTTTTAGATAAACGTGACAGAAATAGCAAAACAAAACAAAAATAGAAACATACTGTCCTAAATTACAAACAGAACATCAAATAAATTCAGTAAATCCTAGTCTTAAATACAAACTAGAAATATCAGTATGAACTCATGAAAAGTTTTCTCTTTAAAATGAATATGTATTTCCCAGACGTGGGCACTGAAAAGATCTAGAAACAATGACCGGATGTATGAGCTCCCCTAGTGCCCAGACCAGTGCTCCTAGAGCAGGGACCAGTGAACCATGACCCCCTGCTCACTCACCATTGTATAACCTGTAAGCTAGGAATGAATGGTTCTTACTTTTTTTTTTTTTGGCTGTGTTGGGTCTTTGCTGCTGCACGTAGGCTTTCTCTAGTTACGGCAAGCGGGGGCTACTCTCTGTTGTGGAGCGTGGGCTTCTCATTGCAGTGGCTTCTCTTGTTGCAGAGCACAGGCTCTAGGAGCACGGGCTTTAGTCGTTGTGGCACGAGGGCTCAGTAGTTGTGCCTCACAAGCTCTAGACCACAGGCTCAGAAGTTGTGGTGCACGGGCTTAGTTGCTCTGTGCTATGTGGCATCTTCCCAGACCAGGGCTCAAATCCGTGCCCCCTGCATTGGCAGGCAGATTCTTAACCACTGTGCCACCAGGGAGGTCCATTGGTTCTTATATATAATTTTTATTCATTCATTCATTCATTCATTTACTAATTTATTTATTTATGGCTGTGTTGGGTCTGTTGCTGTGCGCAGGCTTTCTCTAGTTGTGGCTAGTGGGGGCTACTTTTCGTTGTGGTGCACCAGCTTCTCACTGCAGTGGCTTCTCTTGTTGCGGAGCACAGGCTCTAGGTGTGTGGGCTTTGGTAGTTGCGGCATGCAGGCTCAGTAGTTGTGGCTCGTGGACTCTAGAGCGCAGGCTCAGTAGTTGTGGCGCACGGGCTTAGTTGCTCCGTGGCATGCGGGACCTTCCCAGACCAGGGCTTGAACCCGTGTCCCCTGCATTGGCAGGCGGATTCTTAACCACTGCACCACCAGGGAAGCCCTATTCTTATATTTCTAAGAGGTCAAAAACCGTATGGGGTGGGATAGGGAGGGTGGGAGGGAGACACAAGAGAGAGGAGATACAGGGATATATGTATAGCTGATTCACTTTGTTATAAAGCAGAAACTAACACACCATTGTAAAGCAATTATACTCCAATAAAGATGTTAAAAATATCATAGTAAAAATAAGAATTAAAAAAAAACTGTATGTAATACTTCATGACACATGAAAATTGAACGAAATTCAAATCTCAGTGACCATAAATAGAGTTTTATTGGAATACAGCCACATTCATTCATTTACATTATCATCTATGGCTGCTTTCAGGGTACAAATGGCAGAGTTGTGATGCAGTCAGTGTATGGCCTGCAAAGCCTAAAATATTCACTGGCCGTTTACTGAAAAGGTTTGCAACCCCTGGCGTAGAAGAATGACTGAATTCACATCTGGAGTATGAAATATACACGAGCCTGTACCAGCTCTTCATACGGGAAAGAAAGACAGCCATCAGAGACTACTGTGATTGTGTCAAAACGACTCAGGAGCCTATTTTGAAAGGCTCCCACTCGCCAAGCATGGGACAATTTGAGCATCAGTAAAGATAACTGCAATGGACTAAAACACGTCAAATATGTTTAAATTCATGGGTTCATAATGATGCTGAAAACCTCACTGGTCACCTTTGGAGGGTGTTAAGAAACCATCTCATTATTCTAAATCTAGTAAACAAATGAAAATAAACTCTTAACTTGCCTTTCCTATATGAACTATACCTCAGGATAAGCATATAGTTGATGAGGAAGAGTTGCTCTTTACAGAAGGATTCCAGCTAATGAATGAAAAAGGAATGACAAAATTAGAAAATCACCTAATGAAAAAATGGCTCTAAGGCAACGGCAATACAAAACAGAAAGACAACAAAACACTGTGCTTCCTGATGGACAGCTACAATACCATCTCTGAGGGATTCTTGCCCCCACCCCCCACCAAACTGAACCTGAATCTGATCAAGCTTGTAGATCAAATTATCAACTCAATGGAAACAGAGGGGAAAGAGTAACGTGTAAAAGACACCACAGGATGTAATCAGTAAAATCCAGATGGTGGGAAACTCTAGAAGACCCAGTTTCTTTGACAAGAAATTTCCAAGAAGAAAAACCAGAAAGGGTATTTTAAAAGACTTAAACATTTTAACCAAATGCAATGTGTGAACCTCATTTGGATCCCCATTCAAGCAAATCATCAACAAAAATATTTATGAGACAATTAGGAAAATGGGGTCACAAATTAGATACTTGATAGTAAGGAATTACTGTCCACTTTTCAAGGAGTAATAATGGTATTAGTGTTTTAAAATACCTTTATCTTTCAGAGATACATGCTGAGGTGTATACAGATGAAATGAAATATCTGACACTTGCTTCAGAGAGTGTTTAGCCGGGGGCTGCTGGGTGTATAGAGACAGTCATGACAGGAGACTGACATGACTGGGTTAACCAACTGCTGAACCTTGGTGACTGGTACTTTGAGGTTCAATGCATTATTCTATCTGGTACATCCAGGTTCCCTGACTCCAAAAAAAAGAAAGGACCCTGTGTTTTCTTCATGTGCTAACATGGTGAACCAGACTGAAAGGTCAGTCCTACCCCCCGCAGACCCTGGCAGTTAAGCACTATTTGGGGACTTCTGTAGGAGTCTGAAAACACGAACCAGGTCCTTGCACTCCAGGCTAAAGCCCCCCGGGTGCGGGTTGGTCCCTACAAGAGGTGCCCCTGACCCCCAGGAACCCATCAGACTCCCTCCCCAGCACCTGCACTCCCAGACCAGCCTTTGGCCCCAAGGGAAATAATATCTGCCCACAGTTACCACGTAGGGTGTCCTAGCACAACCATGACTAAAAAAAAATCCAATTTCTCTCTCCAAGCTCGTAGGGTCTCCTCTCACTTGCCCTCCCTTCTCCCCAAGGCAGAGATGCCCTATGAACAAAGGATACTGTACTGGTTCCGATGTTTTGCATTCTCCTTCATTCTCTGTAACTGCTGCTGGTGACACTTCATGCTCCAAGGGTTGTAGTGTTTAAGCTGGGAACTGACATTCCCCTTTTTCTCTACACTGTAGTACAAGACTTCAGATTTCTTCAGCCACTCAAATTCTTCTTCTAACTTATGGCTATAAAGAGACAAGGAGCCAATAAATCATAATGTCTTATCAAAACTCGGGCAAAAAGGCATGAAGGAACTTTCTGGAGTGATAGGAAGTTTCATACCTTGATGTGGTGGTTGTTTTAGTGTACACATTAAACACTTCATTTACCGTAGTATATTATACCTCGACAGTTGATTGATTGATTGATTTAGAAACTTTAATCTTTATTTATTTTCTTTTTTTTATGTTTTAGGCTGCGCAGCATGCAGAATCTTAGTTCCCCAACCAGGGATCGAACCCGTGCCCTGTGCATTGGGAGTGCGGAGTCTTAACCACTGAACCTCCAGAGAAGTCCCAAGACAGCTGATTTAAAAAAAAAAGGGGGGGGGGCAGTGTCAGCTCGCTGTTTTTCTACAGTTGTTTTTCTACAGTAAGGAAAACCTTCGATGAAAGAACAACCTCTGCCTCCAGCCCGCACCCTGCAAGGCAGCCTTCACTGCCCTCTTCTTCTAGGCAGTACACCCCCTGGCTTCTGGTACATCCAGGTTCCCTGACTCAGAATGCTGGAGACTGAAATTCCATGAGAATAAGTCAACCTACTGAGCTATGTTTTTAATATATATATTATTTATCTTTTCACAAGCTCTGCCAAGGTGTGGCACTTGGAGCACTCTGCCTACGGGGATCCCCAAGGTTTGGGGATGCCCAACTGACCATTCTGTCTCCTACTATCAGTGAACAACCTGAGGTGATGGGATGGCTTCTGTCTGGGTCACTGCTACATCCCCAGGATGCCACATAGGGCCTGGCAGATGCAGGAGGAGTGAGTGACTGAAACTTTTTTACAGCTGCCACTACAGTTGTTTTACCCGAAATGGCATGATATAACTCAGAGTCAATTAAAGAGAAGCTGGGCATGCCATGTGGGAACTGACCACTGAGTGACGAGGTACCTACTAATAAGTCCATAGTGTGAGTCCTTAGCCCCAGGGGACTGGGGCTGTAACTGAGATCCCTCCTCTCCCACGGAGTTCAGTCTCCTCTCAGTCTATACCCACCTCTTCATCTTCTCCTCCTTCCGGTGCTGCCGCACCCAGTCCTTAGGGATCTTTTCCGTTTCTAGGACGTGATGTTTTTTGTTTGTCCACCTTAGCAGCTTACTTTTTGGTTCACAGTCTGAGTTATCTACACTGTCCATAGTTCCGTGGTCCCCTTTTAATGGATATGCTATTAAACACAAGTTCCTGTCTTCATCTTCTTCAAAGCACACAGATACCACACCTGGAAAAAGGGTGAGGAACAGAGAGGACTTTTAATTCCACAGGAAGATGTGTTACAAATAACATGATTGTAACATTTATTATTTTCTTACCCTGTTCCTTAGTCTCTATGTTGCCAGAGGCCCCAAACTCATCTGCAAACCTAACAAATATCAAAACATCTAGAAAAGATGACACCATACAAGACAAGCAATTAAGGAGCAAACATGGCCGAGAGTCTTCCTCTCTGATGCACTCAACAAGGCAAGCGCCAAAGAATTACAAGACACATTTTTCCATCATTGAAAATGTTTATTAATTTTTATGTAATTCTTCTAATCCTAAGAGAGACGTAAAAACATTTGCTCTTTGTATCTTGTGGGAATTTTTAAGGCCCTAAACAGAAACTCCAACAGCCTTGAGGCTTGCTTTAAAGCAGAGCCTGAACAGAGATTTGCCTGAGGGGTAATAAGAAGCATCCAACAGTAAGGGAAGACTGGGTAAGCAAAACAAAATAAAGGAGCAAACAAAACAAACCACACAGCACAAAAGACACCCTAGCAAAGGCTTCTTGCAGCGCCCCCCCACTGGGCACCCCAAGCCTTTTGCCCTTCTTGAATATATTGCTTTATTGGTCTTTGCAGTCTCATGTCACAAAAGAACAAAATGAACACAAGGCAAACAGGGTTGGGCTGGGAGCACAGACGTGTAGTGGCCTTGAAAGCAGCTCTCCCCGAGTCTCTAGAACCTGCCATGTGTAATTAGACAGTCTTTGAGGAGGGGGCTGTCAGGTGGGAGTGTTTCAGCAGGTGCCGACGAGTGCCTTACAGCTGACTGGCTGAACACCTTTCCTCCCAGGCCTCTGTGGCCTGGGATCACTCAATTTGCTCAGTCCTTGCTGCAGGGGAATGCGTGCTCAGAGAGACGACACTTCTGAGGTGGTACCTGGCTCTGCGCGCAGAGGAGCCGGGGTGGGGAATTCAGGGGACCACATTTTCCTGTGGCCATGGGAAAAGAACCAGGGAAAAAATGGGGACAGGGGCAGCCAGCTAACAAGGGGCCTTTGGCTTTGTCCTGGAAAAAACAACAGAGAAGGACCAAGTGAGGGCCCCCAACTCCCCCATCCCAACCGCAACACACATGCATATTCAGAGTACAAAGAGAGATGCCCAGTACATTCTGTCTTCAAAGAGCATGTTTCAACAGTTCCAGAAGAACCCAAATTGTTCAAGAGTCTTTTGCATAACCAGGCAATGCAACTTTAAAATTAATTTCCTTAATGGATTCTTCCTGATTTACAAAGGATCTCCGCCCTCCCCAGGAAAGACCACACCATGCTGTTGGCTGCTGATTCCCCCCCACCCCCACCAAAATGCATTATAAAAAGGAAGAAAGAGTCACCATATGTGAATCAAAGGGTTGCCGTAATATAGCCATTTCGGGGACATTCCGTAATAGCAAAGGGCTTCAGCTAATCAGCACAAGCCTCCCACTCCTGCATTCCATCTGACTCAACTCTGCTCCCAGCCTACCTAATCAACAGGGCTTCTGGTTTCCTGGAGGACAAAAAGCAGGCGGCAAGTATTCTGGGTAAAATCCTCCCAAAGTCTTCCCCGGATGTCTCCTCATGGGGGACTATGGGTTACCGGGATAAAGAGACACCTGAACATAAAACACAACTACACTTCCACCAAAAATAAACTCAAAACAAACCCACAAAACAAAACAGAATTGAGCAATCTTACCGGGACTTGAAAACTGAGGGTGTGAGGTGCTGGGCGGAGGGCCAAGAGGAGAAGGAGGAGGGAAAACACAGAGTGAGTGGGAGGGGTGAGGGCTCCGGGGATGGCTGCCTGGGCCTTCCTTGGCTGCGACGCCTTGCATGTCCTTGCCAGGCGCTGGCGACCCCTACAGCAGCTGGGGGCTCACCTTTGTACTGGGGAGTGAATTTGCGCATCTCCGCAGGGAGGGTCTCGTAGAACTGGTGCTCCCTCGGGACCAGAGGCTTGCACAGGGTTGTCTCGTTGAAGCGGAGCACGCACGAGTGTCCCCCGACCTGGTGGACAAAGGGCTCCAGCAGGATGCCCTTGGCGCGGGGCTCCACGTCCATAGCCCTGAAGGCTGGGCTCATCCTCCAGGTGCAGGCAGCAGGGAGAAGGGGGAGGCAGCGGGGTGCAGCGGCCAGCGCGTCCTCTGTCGTCTGTCCGTGCGTCCGTCTGTCTGACCTCAGCTCCTCGGTTGTGTGGGCCAGGACGCTCTGCCGGAAGCAAAGAGTCACAACGGAGTTGGAAAGGGCCAGGAACCGCCTTAGACGCGCTAGCCCTCCTCTTCCAGCAGAAAGACAAAACAGCCTGAGCTCCCGCGGGGTCCCGCCCACGCCGCCCACTTCGGCCCCGCCTCCTCCCACAGAAACAAGCAGCCAGAGCTCTCCCCCGCGGGCCGAAGCCAACTGGAAGGGACTGGTTGCGGGACTCCTAAACAGCCCCAATCACCCCACCAGGCGTTAGAAAGCCACTACCGCGAAGCCACGACGACGAAATTGTGATTTTAGGTAAAATCACAATTTCAAACCTAATATTCTGATTAAATCTTACCATTTTCTAATAAACTTGTTAAACTTACAGAAATTGACATCCAAGTCCCTCCGTTAATTATATAAATATATTTTAATAGACTTTATTTTTTTAGAGCAGTTTTAGGTTCACGGCAAAATTGAGAAAATACAGAGATTTCCCATCTGCCCCACATATGCATGGATAGCCTCCTCCATTATCAATATCCCCCATCAGAGTGGTACACTTGTTACATAAGATGATGAATCTATACTGATACAGCACCATAGTTTACATTAGGGTTCACTCTTGGTCGTTAATTATGTTTTTATAAAATGCATTTAAAGGGAAAACCTACTTACGCACCATCTAGTAAGATTTACTCCCCCAGGGTGCGCACACTGCCCTGCTCAAGGCCAAAGACAAGCCCCATTAACCTTATTAGCAGTGGCGCTTGGGCCTAGCTTTAATGATTAACGTCTATCGAAAAACAACTGATCGAGGCTGGCTAACTCCTTTTAAAAAGATACACAGTGTTCTAGGTCACCAACTATTTTTATCCGTTCTATCCCAATCTCCAAAAGCTGGGGCACACCTTTAAACCAAAGCTGCATTCTTGGGGCACTCAGGGGTCTCATTCACTGAGATCCAGGAACTTAGACCTGACTTCAGATCCCCAAGCACATTGGATCTCAGCAAAGCACACCTCTATGCGCCTGTGGACCGTTTCAGGGTATGTCAACCTCATTCTGTTTTCTGTCTATAATTTACAGACTACACAGTTGCTACTAGCACTACTAACGGGGCTTGGGCTACATTTCAGTATCTGTACAGGTTTCTTACTGGGAACTCCTCCAACTCCCATGACTCCAACTGAGATGGTGGTGGTGAGAATGGGTTGGTTGGAGATTTGCCCACTGTCCTCTAAGGTGGGTAAAGCACCCCAGTCTATGCTAGGCTCACTATAGGAACTTACTTCTATGGTCCTCGGGATACTTTCTATGAGGTAGACACCTCTCTCCCTGTTGGAAACAATGAAGCTGATTCTGGGAGCTGAGGAAACTCATCCAGGGCTAGGGACAAGAAGCCACAGTTTCCAAATGAACCTCAATCTGTTGGATGCCCCCACACGGCTGCCTTTGGGGCCCAAGGTCTCTGGCACATCTGCCCTGGTATAGCACTTAAAAGTATATGGGACATTTAGCTTGCCCTGTGACAGTGCTTTCACCATGTATTTATATTTTCTGTTTATAAAGCAGCCTCTTTTAAAGAGTTTAGGGACTTCACTGGTGGCACAGTGGTACAGAATCTACCTGCCAATACAGGAGACACGGGTTCGAGCCCTGGTCCGGGAAGATCCCACATGCCGCGGAGCAACTAAGCCCGTGCTCCACAACTACTGAGCCTGTGCTCTAGAGCCTGCGAGCCACATCTACTGAGCCCATGCACTGCAACTACTCAAGCCCGCGCGCTCTAGAGCCTGTGCTCCACCACGAGAAGCCACCACAATGAGAAGCCCATGCACTACAACGAAGAGTAGCCCCCGGTCGCAGCAACTAGAGAAAGCCCACGCGTAGCAACAAAGACCCAAAGCAGCCAAAAAATAAATTATGTAATTTTTAAAATAAATAAATAAAGAGTTTAGCTGGTGTTAATCTCTTCCTTTCAGAGAGAACTGACAGTGGGTGCCCATTGGACTCAAGGATTAGGAATCAATAAGTTTTCCTACATGCAAAGAGCAGAATACCAAAGGTTCTGATTTCTCACCTGGCACTACCTTCTCATTACAGAAGCCCTCAGGAAGGCATGTGCTGTGAGGATTCCCAAGACACAACACAGGCAATCAACTCGAAGGATGACTACCTTCCAGCCATTCCAGACTCTCTTCAGAAGGTGGAGCTCTGAGATGCCTGGCCACGCAAGCCCTTTAGGTTTATAGAGACCAGTTCACACCAGTTTTTCAGTAGTGAAAAAGACCTCTTGAGTAAGAGCAACACCAAAGGAAAGCTACTGACTCATGATCGGTCTGCCAGTACCCAAGCAAGAACCAGGTACCATAATTATTAAACTGTGAAAGCACAAGATGCTCCCCATGGGCCAGGCTTTAGAAACACAATTCAAACCTTTCATAAACGTGTAAAACTCCTTTTGTTACTACAGCAATGCCGACACCAATGCAATCCCTTTCGAACTCTGTTCAAGATTCCTTAAATGTATTCAATTAAGTAGAAAAAAAATCTCTCTCCAGGCATCTCTCTTACCCATTCCCCACCTCCAGCGAAAAATCCAAAACAAAAACTGGTCCTTCATGGCAGCTCTCTGGAGTATGGTTCATGGGTGTGGCTGGAGGCTGAAAAGCCCAGTGAGGGTCTATACCTCCTTCTCCCAGGTCTCCCGTGTGTTCATTAGCTGCTGGAAACTTGACAGCGAACCTTGCCAACACTCCCGCCAGCACCCAACTCTGGCAGTCCACAGGACATTGCTCCCCGGAGAAGAATCATCATCTTAGGTAGAGAGTCAAGGAAAATAAGGCCCTTTCTCACCTGTGCCAAGCCTGATGACAGAAGAAACTCCTAAATGGTAGAATTAGGGAGAAAATTGATCCTGTAGTGAGGTGGGGCCAGATTCTAGTCCCAGTTCTGCCATTCAATTACTTGGAGGAAGATTCCAAGTCCCTGCTCCCTTTGGGTTCCAGTTTTCTGGTCTGTAAAATGAGGAGGAGAGGCCTGGGGTAGATCTCTACTCTGTGGGTGGTATAATCAAATTAGTGAGTGGTAACCAGCAGTTTGTTTCAATCAAATAGGAAAAAAACAGTAAAAATCATTGCATTGCACATAATAAGGTAAGTCCTGTTTTGTGATTTTTTGATTTCAATTATGTTCAATCTCTCAATATGAAGATAACTATGGCTTCTCTATATAACATACTTCTTACATTTGGGGCTTCAGACAAATAAATGGAGCTTTTGTTCTAGGGTCCCTTACAGACCCTATCCCTGTGGGAAAATGAAGGATCAACTTCCCAAGGATTACACCCCAGATCAGCTTCTTCTCTAGTGGCTTCAGCCTGGTCAGAAGAAAGAAAAATGCCCAAAGCACCTGCTCTGTTTCACTGCTACTCTTTTTCTGTTTCACATGTGGTTTGAGCAGTTGGATGTCTTAAAGGTTTTTAAACATCTGAGGTCTAAGGCCCAGTTTCCCAGGAATCCTAGAATATTAATGTTTACTGAGAAGTCCATGTGATGTGTGGACCCTGAATCTAGTGAGATAGGGAATAACCATAAAACACTGGCTTCAGATTTAGCATCTATTTTAGCTTTCCCCATTGCCTCACGTTTGTCCATGAAACTATCGATAGGTAAGAAACACAGAACATGATTCATCCTAGGACAAGACATAGATTTCCCCCACAGCCCATCCCCCTAAATCTATCAAATTAGTTTAAGGATCTGCTAGAAACAATGCCTTAATAGTCTTAACTTATAAAATATTGCAAATAAAACAACTATGACTCATGAAAACCCCTGGGCCCTTAGCTCACACATCTAGAATGTGGTTAATGAGGCTACAAATGGGATCTGCTGGGGCCACTTACTCTGCCCCAAGAAAAGCCCCAGGGTTGAGCAGTCACAGGAGATGGTGTGAAGCACACTAGCCCAATGGTGGAAGAATAACCTTCACCATATGCACCTCCTCTCCATGAGCCCAGAGCCACTGCCCACATCTGCACACATCCATACACAACCCATGACTATACCACCAGGGTCAGTCACTGGAATTCTCAAACGTTGCTGGTAGGAATAAAAGAAGTACAGCCATCTTGGAAAACAGTTTGGCAGTTTCTTATTAAGTTAGACATATACTTATTATATGACCCAGTAATCCTACTCATAGGTATTTACCTAAAAGAAATGAAAACAAATGTTCACATAAAGACTTGTACACGAATGTTCACAGCAGCACTATTCACAATAGCCAAAAGGTGGGAACAACCCAAATGTCCATCAAATGGGTGAATGAATAAACAAACTGTGGTGTATCCATATAATGGAATATTATTCAGCAATAAAAGGAATGTATTGATATAGCAACAACAAAGATTAATCACAAAAGCATTATGTTAACTGAAAAAAGCCAATCACAAAAGACTATATACTGTGTGATTCCATTTATACGACATTCAAGAAAAAGCAAAACTGTAATAGCAGAAAGTAGATAAGCAGTTGCCAGGGGGCAGAGGTAGGGGAATAGGACTGACTGCAAAGAGGTCCAAGAGAACTTTTAGGGATAATGAAAATGTTCTATGCTGTGACTGGAACAGTGATTACATGGCTGCATAAATTTGTCAAAACTCATCAAATTATAGACTTAAAATCAATGAATCTTGGGGCTTCCCTGGTAGCACAGTGGTTAAGAAGCCGCCTGCCAATGCAAGGGACACGGGTTTGAGCCCTGGCCTGGGAAGATCCCACATGTCGCAGAGCAACTAAGCCTGTGTGCCACAACTACTGAGCCTGTGCTTTAGAGCCCGCAAACCACAACTACTGAGCCCACGTGCCACAACTACTGAAGCCCACAAGCCTGGAGCCCATGCTCCACAACAAGAGAAGCTACGACAATGAGAAGTCCGTGCACCGCAACGAAGAGTAACCCCTGCTCACAACTAGAGAAAGCCCGCACACAGCAATGATGACTCAACACAGCCAAAAATAAAAAACAAATAAATAAATTAATTAATTAAAATAAATAAATAAAATCAATGAATCTTATTGTATATAAATTATATTTCAATATACAGCTTGAATTTTGTTTTAATAAGCACAAATTTTATTAATCAGAAAAGATGGTAATTAAAAGATCATATTAGCTGTTAAATAGTTTTTTTAAAATAAATTTATTTTATTTATTTATTTTTGGCTGTGTTGGGTCTTTCATTCCTGCACGCGGGCTTTCTCTAGTTGCGGCGAGCAGGGGGCTACTCTGCATTGTGGTGTGTGGGTTTCTCATTGCGGTGGCTTCTATTGTTGCAGAGCACAGGCTCTAGGCACACAGGCTTCAGTAGTTGTGGCACGCGGGCTCAGCAGTTGTGGCTTGAGGGCTTATTTGCTCCGCGGCATGTGGGATCTTCCCGGACCAGGGCTCGAACCCGTGTCCCCTGCATTGGCAGGCGGATTCTTAACCACTGTGCCACCAGGGAAGTTCCAGTTATCTTTTTTAATTCTTGTAAAGCCAAAGCAAAAGCATACTTTACACTCTAACGAAAAGAACAGACACATAATGGTCCAAAAAGCCTTTCAGTAACACACCCATGACAAAAGAAAAATCAACAGCAAATCCGCTCCAATTATACTGGCTTTCTTATTATTCCTCAAACATGCTTGATACATACCTACCTCAGGGTCTCTGTCCTTGCCATTCCCTCTGCTTGGTGCACTTTTCCCCAGGTATCTCCCTGGCTCACTCTCGTACCTCCTTCAGCTCTGTATGCAAATATCACCTCTTTAATGAAGTCTTCCTTAGCCACCCCATCTAAAAGTGCCATATCTCCCCATCCATATTCCTTACACAACCGTGCTTTATTTTCTCCTCAGCACTTATCACCACCTAACATACTATATGTTTTATTTGTCCTGTTTATTTTCTGTCTCCTCCACCCTGCCCCACCAGAAAATAAAGTCCATAAAGTCAGATATTTTTGACTGCTCTGTTTACTGCTGAATCTCCAGAGCCCAGAAGAGCACCAGCACTGAGTAAGCACTCCACAGGATGTGCCTCAAATCACTACTGCGTCATGAATACCTGCTGCACACAGATCAACAGAGAACTCAAAAGGCACCCACTGCAATTATCCAAACCCACACCAACCGCACAGGGAGTACAATCGTTAAAAAGTGGCACGCCACACACTTCACAAAATGCATTCTGAGCATCGGCTGGGTATTAATTTTGCATTTATAATCTCCCATCTTCTAAGGCTGCACTAACTGGGGAGTATAAATGAAGGACCCTGCACCTGAATACTCATCTGGGTCCTGCTGGTGTGGAAACATTTCATGTAAACAAAGCCTAAACTCTTAATCTAATGACAACCAACCTCTTGGAAAATTCTCTCTTGTAGAAAATCAGGCAGAAGAATGGTCACTGAAGAATAAACTTTTAAAATGTGGATATGAGAAGATTAAAATCCTATCATAGTTTAAAACAA